>NC_080175.1:67182301-67329844 GCF_950295315.1 Erinaceus europaeus
GAGTTGGATATATAACCTCTCACTTTACTGAAATCATTTATTAATTCTAACTGGTTTCTTGTAGGACCTACAGAACTTTCTGTATATAAAATCCTATAAATTGCACACACATCACTGACCTTTCCTATTTAGATGGCCTTCATTTCCTTTCTTGCCCAGCTGTGTTGGCTAGAACTTCCCGTGCCATGGTGAATAGAAGGCATGAAAGTGAAGATCTGTCGTGTTCCTGAACTTTTAGCGTCTTATCACTGAGTAAATTATACGTTTCTTATATTTGGATTAGGGTATGCTGAAGTAATTTTCTTCTATTCAATTCGTTAAACTTTTTTTTTATAAAATGATATGAATTTTATCAAACACTCCTCTGCATCAATTGGGATGAACATGTTTTTTTTTCCCCTTTTCATTCTGTTGGGAGTGGGGATGGGGGAAGGGGGAGACACCGTATTGCTTGTGGTGAAGGATGTGTTCCTGCTGTCATGCTATGAGCTGAAACTGACTAAAATTAATGGCAATTTGCCTCTCAGGCCTTAGGAACAGCAAAAACATATCCCAAACCTCCCTACAGAGTAACTCAGACAAGATGTTAAGATGAAGCAGGATACCTTTATGTTGGGGTGTAGTCGCATTAATGTTCTCTTGCTGTACTCGCTGTTGATGCCAAGGGCCAGTTCCACCTCTTTGTAGAGCATCACGAAGATCCTCACCCCTTGTTGCTGTTACAAGAGATAAATATGGTGAGAAACAACAATAAATGCCCAGAAATGAGCTGTGATTTCGTCTTTCTCCTCTTTCCTACACATGGTTCTTTCATAAGCAAGTATCATAAAATGTTCATTGAAAAGGCAACAAAGCATGCGAAATGTCAGTGTGTATTAAAGCAAAATTGTCACAAATAAAAACCCACCCCTTTTTCATCCCTATGACTTCCATCCCTATGATACCCTACCAGAGGAAGGCAAGACTTGAGGTGTATTTGGCTGAGAGTGGAAACTGCAACCCTCCCGGCTGAAAGTGTTTAATAGCTTTATACCTCCTTTCCAAACACCTGTCATTGAGGAAGGTTTTGACTTGATCTAGGTCACAGGATTACGTTTGATGCTTATCTGTTTTGCTTGTCTTTCTTTTATCCCTCAATTCACTAAATAAAGGCTATTTAAAAATTCTGATGCAATGAATCATGTTCAACATCCCTTAACTGTTTTCAGGGGGTGCTTTTCTTTATTTAAAAAATAGTCATAACCATTTAGGGGTCAGGTGATGGTGTACCTGGTTGAGTGCACACATCACAATGAGTAATGTAAGGACCTAGGTTCAAGCCTGGGTTCCACTTGCAGAGGGGAAGCTTCATAAATGGTGAGGCATTGTTGCAGGCCTCTCCCTCTCTTCCTCTTATTCCCTCTGTCTCTCTCTCCAAAGGAAATAAAATATATTTTAAAAATCCAGAATTTTAAAGAGCAAAGATTTTAAGCCTTTAAATGTGTTGCTTTATAGTTTTAACCCACAACTAGATCATTAATGGCTATTTCACTAGTAAAATAACTTCAAAACCTAGCCTCTAACATTCAGAAATTTCTGAGTTTTGGTAGGAACTAAACACACATAACCTTGACCCACCCTTAAGTCTAGGACATAAAAGGTAATTGAAGCTTTTATGAAGGTCTAATAAAAAAAATGCCAGGAAAACTTTAACAGGCAACTCAATAGCATTTTAATTAATTAATTAATTAATTAATTCCCTTTTGTTGCCCTTGTTATTGTTTTTTTGTTATAGTTATTATTGTTGTTGTTGATGTCGGTGTTCTTGGATAGGACAGAGAGAAATACAGAGAGGAGGGGAAGACAAAGATAGACACCTGCAGACCTGCTTCACCACCTGTGAAGCGACAGACACCCCTGCAGGTGGGGAGCCGGGGCTCAAGCCAGGATCCTTACGCCGGTCCTTGTGCTTTGCACCACGTGCGCTTAACCCACTGCGCTACTGCCTGACTCCCAACTCAGTAGGCTTTATTACTAATAGCAGCCATCAAAAAAAAGACAACACCCCATAGCTGGAAGTATAAAAAGCAACAGCACTTTCTCTTCAAGCTCTGTGTGGTGACATGTCTTAGCCCAAGCTAAGTGGCTTCACCTCTGACTTTTGCAACATTTCAATTTGCACTCCCTTTACTAGGAGGCTCTGGAAGTGTGCAGAAACACAGTGAACACATTCTGGATTATTTATCTACAGTTACACATTTAATATTCACAAAATAAAAGGCAACAACTTTTCCATCATGCTTGAGAGTCTCAGAGAGGCAGACGAATTAATATACTCTTTAAATCAGTTAGAGTTGAAATTAATAATCTATGACAATTAGGCATCACTCATAATGTAAATCCAACTAACAAAACTATGGAAAGCTATTTGCAGTGCTGCAGAAATAGGGGCCAGGTGGTAGTGCACCTGGTTGTTACAATGTGCAAGAAGCTGGGTTCGAGCCCTGGGTCCCCCCCAGCAGGGGGAAACTTTAAAAGTAGTGAAGCAGTGTTGCAGGTGTCTCTCTGTCCCTCTCCCTCCCTAATATCCCCCCTTCCCTCTCAATTTCAGACTGTCTCTATTCAATAAATAAAGATAGTAACAAAAAAAATTAATGCTAAAAAAAGAAAGAAAAAAAAACAACAAAGAAAGAGGGGCCAGGCAGTGGTGTAGTTAGTTAAGTGCACACATTAAGAGTGCACGAGGTCCTGGTTTCAAGCCCCTGGTCACCACCTGCAGGAGGAAAGCTCCATAAATGGTGAAGCAGGGCTGCAGATTTCTATCTCTCTATCTCTTCCCTTCTCTCTAGCTCCTTCTCCCCTCTCACTTTCTCTCTGTTTCTATCCAATAATAAATAAATAAATAAATAAATAAATAAATAAATAAATAAATAAATAAAATGCTTTTAAAAAACATAGATACTTCGTGCCCTTTCCCCACAACTTAATAACTCTTCCCATTTACGTGCCTAACTTGGATTTTTCACGTAATGAGATGCTGGCACTCACGGATTATATTATTAGTTTCCAGCTGTTAGCACTTGACATTTTCTCTCACGTAGTGTCCTTCCTCACTGAAAGGAATTAAATCTAAAGGAAACTGGGTTTTAAACTTGAGTTTTAATGCCAGTGACCAATCAAGAAGTAATTAAGTACCTAAAGTCCACTTTGAGGTCATCTACTTTCCAAGTATTTAATTACACTCATATCCTCAGCAGTAACTTGTGACAAGTATTCTGTGATAATAAAACAATAAACTCCTCTCTTCGGCCAAGCATTACAAATCTCTCATGAACTCTAAACTCTACAGAGCAAAGGAAAAGTGTTTCTTAGCAATGGATGCATTTGCCAAGTTCTAATAGTACAGACCAAATCAAAAGGTAGGAAAGAGCTATGCCATGGATAAAGCATTGAACTTGAAGACCTGAGATCCTGAGTTCGATCTCTGGCATCATATGTGCCAGAGTGGTGCTGTGGTTCTCTCTCCTCCCTCCTTCATAAACAAATAGATTTATTTTCAGAATATACTTTGTAGCAGCTGGGTAATGGTGCACCTGTTTGAGCACACATATTACAATGTGCAATGACCTGGGTTCAAAACTCTGGTCCCCATGTGCAGGGGGAAAGCTTTGCAAGTGGTATGACAGGGCTTCAGGGTTCTCTCTTTCTCCTTATCTTCCCCTTCCCTCTCGATTTCTGGCTGCCTCTATCCAATAAATAAATATAATAAACAAATTTTAAAAAAGAATATATTTATGTGATTTATTTTAATGAGATACAGATACACACACACACACACACACACACCACAGAGAGAGAGAGAGGGAAACCAGAACACTGCTTAGCTCTGGCTGATGGTGGAGCTGGGCACTGAACCTGGGACCTTGAAGCCTCAGATAGGAGACTGTTTTTACAGAACCATTATGTTACCTCCCCAGCCAATTCATTTTTCTTTAAAATAAATAAAAGACTCAGCAGCACCTTTTGGTTTTTGGTTGCTACTAGAGTCATCACTGGGGCTCAGTGCCCCCACAACTCCACCACTACTGGTAGTCGT
The DNA here is from genome assembly GCF_950295315.1 of Erinaceus europaeus. Lineage (NCBI taxonomy): Eukaryota > Metazoa > Chordata > Mammalia > Eulipotyphla > Erinaceidae > Erinaceus > Erinaceus europaeus. The sequence goes on from NC_080175.1 coordinate 67,186,377, forward strand.
TTTTTTTTTAGGTAGAGGTTGAAAAACAGAGAGAGATACAGAAGGAGAGAGACAGAAATAGAAGGTGAGACACCACAGCACTATCCCACCTTGGAGAAGCTTCCCCCCAGTAGATGTTCCCATGTGGTGATGGGGTCCTTGAGCATGGTAACAGGTTCACTCTACCAGGCCAGTCACTGCCAGTTCTCATTAAAAAAAAAAAAAAAAAAGGAGGAGAAGGAAGAAAGCAATTTGTCGTAGCCCTTATGTCCTTGTCCCCAGCACATGAGTCACACAAGCCCTCACAGGCAGGGCCAGACTCCTCTGTACACAGGGCACCCTTCAGCACAGAACAAGGCCTGTCTGGGATACTCATGAAGACACACTAGACAGCTAGCACAGTCAAATAAATGAGGCTTCTCGGGGCCAGGATTTTCTTGTCGGCGAGGGGACTACTGTTGTAACAGTAAAATCCTATTGGCCGTGAAGATAAGGCTATTAGGCGAAGTGCCTAAGAAATAAAACACATCAACTGCTTTTTCCTCCTCTGTCTTAGTAATGAAGTCTGAAGAAGTCTGTGAGCATCTCCACAAATCCTACTGTGAAGGCCTGGGGAATGCTGAGCGGGAGAGAGGCAGAGTAATAGGGAAGATGGAAAATGGGGGTACATAACATAATGGTTATGCAAAGAGACTCTCATGTCTGAGGCCCCCAAGTCCCAAGATCAATCCCCAGCACCACCATAAACCACAGCTGAGCAGTGCTCTGGTAAAATAAAATACAAAGGTGAGGGCAGGAGGTGACACACCTGTTGAGCACACACATTACAGTGCACAAGGACCCAGGTTCAAGCCCCTGGCCCCCACCTGCAGGGGGAAAGCTTCACGAGTGGTGAAGCAGGGCTGCGGGTGTCCCTCTGTCTCCCTCTTTATCTTCCCTTCTCCTTTCAAAGTCTGTCTCTATCCAATAATAAATAAATAAATAATTAAAAAGAAAATACAAAGGGTAGGGAAGAGGAAGGCTATGAAAAACTTTTTTAAATGTTAGCTCTACTCAGCACAAACTAATCCTGCTAGTTTGTTTTGTTTCATACGAAATAAGTTAGGATATTCAGATAGCAGTGGGAAAGCTAGCGCTTCCAACCTGGACAGGAATAGCAAAGAAAGAGCTACCCTAACCCAACTTAACTCTAGCTGAGGGTCAGTCAGATTCCTTAGGAAAAAGGGATGCACTATTGTCGGTGGTAAGCCTATACTTCTTCGGTTACCTTTTTTTTTTTTAATTCTTTTTAATTGTTTTTTTATTGAGCTTTTTCCAAAAGCTGTCTCAGGGGCTGCAGATCCAGAAACCTATAGTACTGACTCTCCATTTTCTTTTTCAAATTTTTATTGGGTGACCCACTTTTCATAACAGAAAGGGCACCTTCAGTACTTACACTCTATCTAGTGGGTCATAAGCAAAGGTACAGGGTCGTATTATCACTATAAATAGTCCCCACATGGAAATTCAATACAGCAACAATCTTTTTTTTCTTTCTTTCTCTCACAACCTTCCTCTCTCGCTCTCTTTGTTTCTCTCCCTCCCTCCCTCCCTCCCTTTTTTCTTCCTCTATCATCAGAACTCCAGAGGTCAACATTTTTTTTCCAGGTAGTGAGAGACACAGAGAGAGAAAGAGATCAGAGCACAAAACTTCCTTTAGCATGGTAGGGCTGGGCTCACAGCTGCATTATGCACATGGCCAAGCAGCACACTGTCCAGGTGAACTATTTTGTCAGCCCAGCAACAGTTCTTAATGTTGCTCCTCTCTGATCATCCTGATTACGAACTTGGCCCCATCTGATGGGAGGTGTTCCTGTCTTTTGCTCAAATGACAGAATAATGAATAAAATCAAATGCCAAGTTCCAAGTCCTCCTGTATTTAATCAATGAAGACATTACACTTTTTGTCTCTAAAATCAATTGCCCTTAACAGGTTAAAGACCAGACCTTAGAGTTGCTCATATAACCCACACTGTGTATTAGCCCCAAATATGTATGCACTCATGAGAAATAGGGGAAAAAAATCAAAATCGCATGAACCTGAAATCTGTAAGGATCTCTTTTGTTGAATGCTAAAGAGAAACTTGTAAATCTGCAAAGGCTCTTGGAGAAGGGAGGAAAATAACTATGGAGACAATAAACATCCAAAGCAGTTACAGGGGCATATGGGTTTCAGCAGTACACACCGCTTTGCGCTTGAGGATGCAGTCCAGCCTCCAGCGATTCCCCTCCACCACCGGGCGCTTCAGGAAGATCTCTGGACTCAGCCTGAAACCATGAAGCCAAGAGCCCAGTGAACACTCAGAACATAGATGCGGGTCCTATCACAGGCAGCAAAGGCCAGTGGGGCAGAAACACTCCTGTCATCCTGCACTGTGACAGGCCTCTTTTTCTTTCTCTGCAGAATCAGGACCTCACTCTTCCTGGGCTGACTTTTTCTTTAGACAGAGAGCCAGACTATAGAGCTGCCCCTGGTATCATGGGATTCCCATGTGGTGCCAGTGCTCAAATCCAAGGGACAAGCTCCCCATCTCACTTGTCTTGTCATTCTCTGCCTTTTCCTTCGTGCTGTCAGATTCTGCTTCCCACTACAATGCCTGAATATTGTAGATGTTTGCCTTCCCAGACTCCTGTGCAGCAGAAAGCAGCCCTGAACAAGGCTATTTGGGGAGGTGCCCTGAGGTAAAGAGGGTGCCCTTTCTAACTGATGAGAGAGAGAGAGAGAGAGAGAGAGAGAGAGAGAGAGAGAGAAGAAGAAGAAGAAGAAGAAGAAGAAGAAGAAGAAGAAGAAGAAGAAGAAGAAGAAGAAGAAGAAAGAGGAGGAGGAGGAGGAGAAGAGGAGGAGAAGGGGAGAGGAGGGGAGGGGAAGGGGAAGGGAGGAGAGGAGAGGAGAGGAGAGGAGAGGAGAGGAGAGGAGAGGAGAGGAGAGGAGAGGAGAGGAGAGGGGAGGGGAGGGGAGGGGAGGGGAGGGGAAGAGAAGAGAAGAGAAGAGAAGAGAAGAGAAGAGAAGAGAAGAGAAGAGAAGAGAAGAGAAGAGAGGGAAGAGAAGGGAGGGAAGAGAAGGGAGGGAAGAGAAGGGAGGGGAAGAGGAGGGGAAGGGAAGGGAGGGGAGAGGAGGGGAGGGGAGAGGAGAAGAGAGGAGAGGAGTGCAGCATGTGAGTGGATGTGGTATGGAGTTATGATACATACTTTATAGACGTAGCTTTATAGAAATTCTAAGAGAAGGAGAGAGTAGTGGTTCACCTGATACAACCCACACACTACCATGCAGAGGACCTGGATTCAAGCCCCTGCTCCCCACCTGCAGGGGAGAATCTTCTCATGAGTGGTGGAGCTGGGTTGCAGATGTCTCTCCGGCTTTCTGTCTCCACCCATCTCTCCCTATCTCACCTCTATCAAAATAAAAAAAAAAAAAGGAAAAGAAAAGGCAGCCACCAGGAATGGTGGGGCCTATAAGCATGAAGCTTCACTGGTAATCCTGGTAGACAAAGAGAAAGACAGTTGGGGGCCAAGGGTGGTGCACCTGATTAAGCACACACATTACAGTGCACAAAATCCCAGGTTCGAGCTCCCAGTCCTTACAGTCTGTCCCAGTGTCTCTTTCTCTCTCTACCCTCAATTTCTGTCTCTATTCAATAATAAATAAATAAATATTTAAAAAAGAGAGAGAGAATGAGAAAGACATCCTAAGGGGACAGCCAGAGCCCTGCAATCCCTGCTAGGATTACCTCACTGAACTCTCTGAAGGAGACAAACCCCCAGTGTTTCTAGCTCTTTCAGTGGGAGAGTGGGGAGCCCAGGCATCCTCCCCAGGAGAAAGACTGGCTTCTGCTGGGGTCCATGCTCTCAGTGTGAGAGAGGGTCCTGAGCTCTTATTCTCAGCAGAACTCGGGCAGCTAAGGGTCCACTGGGGCTAACTCTTCCTGGGACTGAATGCAACAGTCAGTGTTTGAAATAAGTCTGTATGTGATGTGACTCCCCTATAACAATGACAAACAAAAAGCCAAGAGAAATGAAAAAAATAAAACTTTCTGTGCTTGTTGCCCAAGTTCTGCCTTCACCCTTCTGTCTCTGGCTGGTCTCACTCAACATAATGCTTTCAAGCTCCATCCAAGATGAGGAGAGTAAATCATTCTTTTTTGCTAGATCACTTGATGGGGGGAATGATGACTCCCATGACCATTGTCCTGGCTGTGGAGTTTCTTGTCACCCTGTGACAGGTGTCAGCCCACCACACCCTCTCCCACTTCTCCGCTCCCTCCTCCAGAGGACAACCAGCCCCTTACCCGTCCCACATCAGAGCCCTGGGGTCTGCTGCAACAGATCACAGAGAATTCAAGTCACCTTCTAATTTCCTTTTTATCATACACTCAAACTTTAGGAAAGTAAAAAAGAACGGAAGGAAGGAGGGAGGGAACAGAAGGAGAAAGAAAGGAAGGGTGGTCGACTCTCCCGACTAAATGTCACACTTCCCCAGAGGAACTCTTCTTTTTCTTTTTTTATCTTTATTAATTTTTAATTTTTTCTTATTTATTGTTAGACTGAGACAGAGAAATTAAGAGGGGAGGAGGGGATAGAGGGAAGGAGGCAGAGGGACACCTGCAGTACTGTTTCACCACTCGTGAAGCTTTCTCCTTGAAGTGGCTTTGAACCCTGGTCCTTACACACTGCAATGTGTGTACTTAACCAGGTGCACCACCACCTGGCCCATAGGGTTCTGAACCACAATCCCACCAGGACCCAGAACTTTTGTGACTAGAAATTTTTGTTTTTATACCATCACTGAAAGGGAAGCACATCTTGAAAACAGCAGAGGAAGTCAGATGCTGTTTCACTTACCTGAGAAAGAAGAGGAAAAATGAAAGACACAAGTAGTAACAGGTGTACATGTGACTTAGGAAGTGAAAGCAGGTGTACATGTGACTTAGGAAGCGAAAGCAGTGAACAAAATTGGGAGTCGGGCAGTAGCGCAGCAGGTTAAGCACAGGTGGCACAAAGCACAAGGACCCGCTGAAGAATCCCAGTTCGAGCCTCCAGCTCCCCACCTGCAGCGAAGTCGCTTCACAAGCAGTGAAGCAGGTCTGCAGGTGTCTATCTTTCTTCCCCCTCTCTGTCTTCCCCTCCTCTCTCCATTTCTCTCTGTCCTATCCAACAATGATGACATCAATAACAACAACAATAATAACTACAACAATAAAAAACAACAAGGGCAACAAAAAGGAAATGAATAAATAAATAAAAATACTTTAAAAAATGAACAAAATTGGGCAAGAACAGCTGAACAATGTGGAATTATAACCCTATTATTTTGTGATTTTGTAAGACACTACTAAACATAAAAGAAATAAATTTTTAAAAGGAAAGACGCAAATGAGCAGATGGATGGCTAAATGAAGGAGTGCGCTGAGGAGCTACGCACTGCAGGGTCTCGCGCTATGGCCAAGTTCGGCTTGTCTGCCTTTCTTCTGTAGTGGTCACTATGGAAGCATTCAATCTGATTCGACTGGATTTCCTTAGAGGTTTCTGAAGGGCAGGTGGATTCTGGATTCTCTAACTGCCCTGGTCACTATCTCAGATCCCACATATCATAATAGGGGAGTTTCTGTATGTCCTGTGCAATGTGCTTGCATAAAAATGTTTTCCACTCCTTAGAAGGGAAGTCACCAATGAAGGCTTTATATCACAGGGAGTGTTGCAATGGGATGTTATCTGACATTGCCATGAGAAAATAAATGACTTCCTGATTCCTTTTCTTGCTGACAGTAGAAACCAGTCAGGGTTCCAGCTCCCTTGATGCTTAAACGGGAGTCTAGCTTAGTCTCCATAGCCTTCAGAAGAGATACAATTCCTGCATAGAACACAAAGACATAGGCTCCATGCAAAGGCCATTTTTAGTTTTCCATGTCTTCACCAAATTTTCAAAGATAATTTTTAAAAAGAATATGGAGGGTGGGTGGTGGCTCACCTGGCTCAGTGCATGCATTACAATGCGCAAGGACCTGGGTTCAAGCCCCCAGTCCCCACCTGCAGGGGGAAGTTTCATGAGTGGTGAAGCAGGGCTGCAGGTGTTTCTCTTTCTCTTCATCTTTATCTCCCCCTTCTCTCTCAATTTCTCTCTGTCTTTATCAAAAATAAAAAAGTAAAGATTCAAGAAAAATAATAGAATCCGACTTTAAGCTTGTGTTCTTCCAAGTGTGCGTATAAATGAGTGCTCCTATGTATGACTTGTTCTTTATTCCTGACTGAAAAGAAAAACTGGCATGAATATAAATGCCAAGATTAAGCTCTTCCATAAATGTGAGGGCAGAGAGCAGATCTAATGAGCATCATATAAGTGACCTGTTGACCCCAGTTCAATGATAATCTACCAAGAATTGGTCCTTCTCCACTTCCAGGGACATTTTGTCTAAAATCTACTTTGTTTATCACAACTAGGAGTTGCAACAGGCACATAGTGGGTAAAGGCCAGGAATGCTAGATTACTGAATACCCCATAAAGCTCCTTCCCCCAAAGCAAAGAATTATTACCTGGTGCCAAATGCCAACATTACCAAGCCGGGGAGATCATGGTCCATAACTACAAATTTCCAACCACTGAGCCAAAAGAGTAAAAAGGAAGTTGACTTTCCCAATTACTCTCCACCCCACCACACCCCTAAAAAAAATCTATAATTAGAATGAAATAAGTTTTCATATTTTCCACAGTTGACCTATAAGAAAACATTTGGATGGAAACAGGATGGAGAAAAATAAGGGCAATTCAAGTAACTAAGTTCTTGGAAAGAGAACACAGTGCAGACTTTAGGCATTTTTGTTTCCACTGCAGCTGAAACTGACGTCTGCAGCAGGTTTTCACTGTCCTGGCAAATGGGTGGTTGGAGTTACAGTCAGACTACAATGTCCACATCAACTCCAAGGGGAAAGTTTCTTCAGGACTGGGTGAGTTTCAGTTACGAGAGTCCTGAAACTGACTTGCATGAAGACACCTATGGATGTTTTGAAAGGGGAGGGGTTCAGAAAGCTGGAACTGATACACAGGCTAACATGCTCAAGAAGCCAGGTTCAAGCTCCTGGTCCCCAACTGTTGGGGGGGGGGGCTTCATATCCATTGGAGCAGGATTACAGGTGGTTCCCTTTCTCACTTTTTCTCTATTTCCCCTTGTCCTCTCATTTAAAAAAAAAAAAAATATATATATATATATATATATATATATATATATCAGGATTAATTATTAAGTGATTTTGTTTGTCATCCAAGGCTAGCATGTGGCTCAGTGCCAGCACTATGAATCCATAGCTCCTGATGGCCGTTTTTTTCCTTTTTTTTTCTTTCTGTTATTAAATAGGACAGAGAAATTGAGAGAGGAGGGGAGGTAGAGAAGGAGAGGAAAAGACAGACATCTGCAGATCTGCTTTGCAGCTCGTGAAGCGTCCCTACTGCAGGTAGGGAACTGGGGCTCAAACCTGGATCCCTGCATGGGTCCTTGCACATAGTATCTCCTGGCTCCTATTAAGGAACTTTTATAAAAATAAGAAAATGTGAAAATTATTCAAACTCCGAAGGACCATCTAGAAGAGGTACATTCACTACACCTGGTAACAGACATCCAACATAAGGTAAGACACCCAGAGAAGATGGTTTTCATTTCATTATTTTTCTAGCTATATCTGCATAGCTACATGGTCTTTATGAAAGTAAACTATGAAGTGTCTATTTCCAAACTGAAATGCAAAAGCCAAATTGTTGAAGCTAAAAATTTTAAGTTTATATGCAGGTGCCAAGTTTTTGTGTTTTTTTTTTTTTTGCAAAGGCCTTTGACTGGAAACTATTACAGTGAATTGGCTGGGACTCTGGCCAAGCCCTCTGTGAGTACTGACAGTATTCATCATGTATAATTCTGGAACATCCCAATACTACTGTTTGCTTCCAAGCAGAGAGACAAAAACCTTCAGACAAACCCCACCACCACCAGCAGGGCAATACCAACCACCAGTCTGTGATAAAGATTTCTTCTTGGGCCTCTTCCATTGCATTGGCCACATCTTCAAAGTATCCTCTGGCATTAACATACCTGAAAGATAAGGACTTATTTTTCACCAAAAAGGAAAAGAAATGCATCCTATGACAAAGCAAAGGACAGACACCACTGCTTTGAGTCTCTATGTCACAACAAAGTTTATCTTATGTATTTGGGAAATATGGATTGGAAATATCACTTTCCATTGCTATGGAGGGAGTAGATAGACACTAACACGCTGTTTTTTCTCTGCTGGGAAAGCAATTCATTAACCAGCATCATCTTGACCATCATCATTACATGAGGTTAGATAAAGTCTTCCAACTTTTTGAACTGATACCTATAGCCTCTGAGACTGAAAACAGGCCCATCTCTACTCCATAAATAGAAAAACATGGCAGGCTGAAAACAAATGTCTAACAAGTAAATTCTTTTTTTTTTCAATTTCAGTGTAACTTTATTGAGGGAATGCTGATTTATAGAATTTTTGTTGTCTCAATTTCAACATTTCCATATTTCCACAAACCATATAAGAGCATAGTGGTTTGCAAAGCAGATTTTCATGTCTGAGGCTTAGAGGTCCCAAGTTCAAACCCTAGCCCCTCCATCAGCCAGAGCTGAATAGTGTTCTGGGAACTAAGAAAGGCCAATATTTTTTTTTTTTTTGAAACTTCCTTCAGTGTGTTGGGGGATGGGCTCAAACATGGTTTATGCACATAGTGAAGCAGTGCACTATCCAAATGAACTATTTTTTTCTTTATTGGGGGATTAATGTTTTACAGCCGACAGTAAATACAATAGTTTATGTATGCATAACATTTCTTAATTTCTTAGGCCATATCTTAAGTCTTCCATTTGAATCATTATGTAAATGTATCAAGTCAGGTTTTATTTATATCTTTTTCAGGTTTTTATTCTTTTATTTTTCATTTCACTCAGTATTATTTTCCCTTTATTCCTTTTTCATTCTCCCTTTTTAGTAGAGCTTTACAAAAGTAAAAGATTTCAGGAATAAAAGTTCACAACATATATGCCCAGTATTAAGTCACCACACCCCCCCTCCACCAAAGTTCTAGTTTTAAAGTTAGTTTTTTTGTTGTTTGTTTGTTTGTTTGGCTTGTTTTTTCTTTTTTCTTTGTAGCTTTCACTTCATTTTTGAAATCAGACTTTAAAACTGAATGCTAGCCATTAGTATCTACAGCTCACTGTAAAATCCTAAGGACTGGAAAAGTAACTTGTGCTTGAGTAATCCCATAATGAGAGGCACCTGTTAAATAAATCAACTGAAAATCTTCTCACAGATTCAAAAATTAATTCCAGAGAAAACTGAGGGCACTACAGTGTCAGATGCTATGATGACCTTGGCAGCCTCAGGGCAAACAGGGCTGACCATTTAGCTAAAGTGTTCTCTTGGACAGCAGCGTATTCCCGAGAAAACTGAGGGCACTACAGTGTCAGATGCTATGATGACCTTGGCAGCCTCAGGGCAAACAGGGCTTACCATTTAGCTAAAGTGTTCTCTTGGACAGCAGCGAACGACCCAAAGCGATGGTCTTTGAGAAAGTTGCTACCATGTTTCTGGATGAATTCTTCTATAGCCCCTCCCCACAACCGGGCATGTCTGTAACTGTTGCATTTTAAAATAAGGGTCCTTCAAAGAAAACACAAAATAGGGAAATGGTCATTCTATGTTCTCTTCAACAAATTCAAGAAAGAAGCATATCTACCTGTCACTTTATTTTGGCACTTTAACAAATATATGCTGAAAATGTTAGACAAGGAGAGTCTTGTTTACATTAAGAACGGCAGACATCCAGACACATTGGGCAGAATTTTAAAAATACAACTGATATTGCAAAAATAGATTTTCAGGTAATGTATTCAAATGCATTCATTCATTCACTCATGCAAATACACACCAAAAAAAGTACTTACTTCAAGACTTAAAGCTGTGCTAGGCATGAGGAGGATGATAAAAGAGATGAAAGGTTAGTTAGAGAATTGTTAACTCCTGTTAAAATTTTTTCTTGAGGTATGGCCTGGTGTTCACTCCTCCAAAGCTCCTGAATCACCATCCTGACAGTGACATAGGACAATAATTGATACTCTGAGTCCACCACCACCAGGAAAAGCGCATATCCAAGGCTGGGAGGAGGTACACCTGATACAGTGTACATTCCCATGTTCAAGGACGCAGGTTCAAGCCTCTGGTCCCCACCTGCAGGGGGGAAGCTTCACAGTGAAGCAGTGCTACAGGAGTCTCTGTCTCTCCTCCTATCTTCAATTTTCCTCTCAACTTCTCTCTGTGTCTATCAAATAAAATAAAGGGGGGAGGGATAGAATGGACCCTAGGAACAGTGGATTTTTTGTGTATTTACCGAGTTTCAGTGGTAATCTTGGTGGCAATTAAAAAGGGGGGAGCAGGTGGTGGCATACCTGGCTAGGTGCACACATCAAAGTGCACAAGGACCCAGGTTCAAGCCCCTGGTCCCCACCTGCAGGAGGAAGGATTCAAGAGTGGTGAAGCAGGGCTGCAGATGTCTCTCTGTCTCTCTCCCTCTCTATCTCCCCCACCCCTCTCAATTTCTATCTGTTTCTATTCAATAATAAATTAATTTTTTTTTAAAAAAAGCAGTATACTCTAGCATTTCTCCCATCACAGAGATTTGTTCAGATATGATATGAGTCCATGAGCCAACCCCAGTCAACAAGTAAGAAAAAAAAGCCATGCTCAGAAATACCAGGAAGAGATTTTTGTCCTTCCACTGAGTCTATGCTGGTGCTGGGGGCAGCCACCTTGGCTCCCTGAGGGAGCCAGTCTGAGAGTGGAGCAGAGCTGAAGAAGGTCAAGGAGAACGTGACTGTGAGTCCTGAGACCAGCCATGTCCTATGGGGCAGAGCCATTCTCCCTGGTGTCAGCCAGTGTCCATTGGGTTTCTCTTTGGCCAATGACTAAATCATCCTGACTAGTTAAGAGATAGAGGCAGGTGTGTTAACAGCCAAAGAAGGAGAGAGCAAAAAATGATGACATTCCAAGAGTCAGACTGGGGAGTTCCTCCATGAGGGATGTGAAAATAAGCTATCCCAGTTGGAGGGTCAGAAGGGGCAGGGTGTTAGGGCCAGTTGCCTTCTTAGCACTGAAGCAGAAGCTCACACACAGCAGTGCATATAAACAGAAATAAAGGAAAGAAAAGAAAGAAAAAAAAAAAAGATCCCAGATTCTGATCTTTGTGTTTCTTTGGCAATGAGAAAAGAAGAACTGGGAGTGGGTAGTGACACACCCAGTAGAGTACATCCAATATCAAGCACAAGGATCTAGATTCAAGCTCCCAATCTCCACCTGCAGGGGAGAAACTTCTCCCCCTCCCTCTCTGACCCTTCCCATTCAATGTCAGTGTGAGACGTGCTCTGTGAATAGGGGGGGGGGGGTGCATTAAGGGAGGGGGGCAGAATGCAATGGTCCTGACGCCAAGCAGGAGCATGGCTACACTCACAAGACATAAAAATAACTGGTCATTACAATCGTTGCCCTGATCTATAGAGATGGATGTCCTGCTACTCTCTGCATGTCACCATGCCATGAGAATGACAGATGTGTCAAGGCCTAGCACAGCAAGGAGAGACCCTAGCTGCTGGGGGTGGGGGTGGGAGGTGGGAACAGATGTGTGAACAGATGTGTGACACCTGCTTGCAGGGGCAGGAGGTGCCTGGGCTCCTGCTACCTTGCAGGGAGCTCCACAGGGAGCCCCGATGCCTCTGAAAACTAGTCACGTGGACAAGATTATATGGAAAAGGTAAGTGGCAAGCAGACATCTTGTCACAGGAAGTAGATGAGAAATGAGGGGAAAGGAGAGAGACGTCACATGCAAAAAGACAGAGAGGGACATCCCAGAGGCCAGCAGAGGCCTGTGTGAGGAGAGAGTACGCAGAGCTGCCTCCACACATATGGAGCTGTACTAGAGAGGGGCAGATAAGGAGGATGGAGACAAAGGGGCTTAACAATGAATAGAGGAATGTGGGATTCTTCTACCAGGACAAAAACTTCAGAAGCCTTGGGTTTCGGATGTCTTCATTTGGCAGTGATGTGTGAGAAAATGAAGGCTACAAATGGAGATGGGACAGCCCCTGTGACTGTGGAGGGACCAGTCAGGACTGTGGCCTGGTCATCTGTGCTGGGGATTCACACTGACACAATGCCAACCACCATGTTTTCCTTTTTTACAGATTCCAGAGAGAGAGACAGAGAGAGAGAGAGACAGAGAGACAACAACACTCTAATGCTTCCCCTTTGCTGGATGCTCACCCAGCAGTCCTTTGCAACCTGACAGCTTTGGCTCTGTGGAAAACAGAGTTGTAGACCGAAGAGGAAGTTTTAATGGCAGCATTTAGTTTCCAACAAGTCCCCAAATCTTCTGTAGTCAGAGGTTCCGGAAGTTCAACATCTTTCTACATAAACGAACATGCCAAGGGCTTGTGTGTGTGTCTGTGTGTAGAGCGAGAACTGTACACATATTCACAACAGGAAACGGAACTTTATACACACGGTGGAGAGACACTGGACATTTATTTCTACAGCAGGGGTTTGAGCCGCACCAACCCACTCACACACGGATAGTCTTTCTAGCTGAGAATCCGCAGTCAGGAATTCACTAAATTGGTTCTTGGGTTGAATCTGTGTATGCAGAACCGGATGGCAGGGATCAGAAATTATGCAGGGATGCTTGGCCTGCATAACAGGCCAGACACTTAACACCCAGGATGACCATGGGCCAGCTGTACTTAACAATACACATGCACCTTATAAGGACAATATTAAAAAAATATATAGCAACAAACACACATCTGCTACGGTGAGTGTACACATGTGTGTGTACTGTCAAGATATTTTCCTGTAAATCTATATATTTATGTGAATTCTTTATAGATCAAATCACTCTTTAGATGTTGTATTAACAAGAGGAGATCAATATATAAAGTAGATTTTTAGGAGTAGGCAGTGGCACACCTGGTTAAGCACACATATTATAGTGCACAAAGACCCAAGTTCAAGCCCCTGGTCCCCACCTACAGGGGGAAAGCTTCATGACTGGTGAAGCAGGGCTGCAGGAGTCTCTCTGTCTCTTTCCCTCTCTCTATCTTCCCCTCTACTTTCAATTTTTGGCTGTCTCTATACAATAAAAAATAAACAAATAAATAAAGATTTTATAAATTAGATCTTTATTTTTAAAATTTAGCTGATTATGATGGGATTAGACCTCTAATAGATCCCTCTCTCCACCATCACTGGTCATCTCCATCAGGGACAACAGCATAAACCCTCTTGTGGGCCTCTACAGGACCTTGCCCTCAACGTAGAACAATTGTGAAGGGAGGCTGGGTCAACGTATTCTGCCACTCGAGGAAGAATGGTTCTGAAATGAGTGCACCCTAGAATGTTCCTGGATATGACCTTGGAATTTGAGCTCAGACCAGCAGGGATGTAGAGGTTACGCTGGCTCCTGTGCTAAATATGAATAGACATGGGTCCTAGGATAGATGGGGTTTATAGTTAATGGTATTTATAAACTTTTCTCATATTTTGGAGCTACTCTCTACCCTGACCCAGTTTTCTAGTTCTACTCCCAAGTCTGACACCATCTTTCCAGCTAATACCTTTAACCCACCTGCATGTTAGCTATCAGGCTCAGGCAAAAATTAGTAAAGTCACAGCCCCTTTAATATACCTAAAGTAGACTTCTTAGCTTTCTGCAACATGGAGACCCCAAATCTCATCTGCTCTATTCTTATCTTTAGGTTCCTTATTATTAAGCAATTTGTTCTGCTTTATATCTTAATGCCTTTTAGCCAACAAATTGCAGTTGCTACCATGACACCAACCTGATTTCCCTGGGCAAACAACCTCACCAGTGAGTCCTGGAACCCTACCTCCCCAGAGCGCTACCCCACTAGGGAAACACAGAAATAGACTGGGCGTATGGATCAACCCGTCAACACCCATGTCCAGCGAAGAAGCAATTATAGAAGGCAGACCTCCCACTTTCTGCACCCCATAAAAACCTTTGGTCCAGACTCCCAGAGGGATAAAGACTAGGGACCCTTCCATTGGAGAGGAGGGTATATGGAGCCCTGGTGGTGGGGACTGTACCCATTTTATCCCACAATCTTGATGATCATTATTAAATCACTAATAAAATTAAATTTAAAAAACAAAATCACTGATTTAGAATTTTAAATTTATCTTTTTGGAAAATAATCTATTTTCAAAAATTAACAGGCACCTTGTAAATACAGGTAAGCATCAACACATGAGGTCATTTATCCTGTCACACAAAGGGTATTCTAGTCTTAAAATATTAATATTAAAATCAGTCTTACTACTTATGATTGAGTTCTAAATAGTAATTTTATAATACTTAAATTGCTTTATTTCTTTGCCATAAGATTAGGAGAGAGATTTTTAAAGAGTTTTTAGCTGACATCTTTTTAAAATGTGAATCCCTACCTCGAAAGATTATCAATCCGGAGTCCGTATTTTGTCTCTGTTTCCTTCTTCCCCACCTTGATTCTGAACTCCTTATCCACCAGCAGGACAAAAGCAATAGCACCATTGTCTGGCTTCATGTACAACAAGAAGGAATCTTTCACCACCAGCCACCTGTCGGAAGGTCACATAGCATTTTGACGTTGCACTGAATTACTTAGATACAAGGAGAAACCGTTCTGACAGCTCTGAAGTGAGCATTCCTGCAGACTGCAGACTAGTTTATATTTCACATGGGGCACTGACTTTTTAAAAATCAGGCCCTGGAAAAGGATGACAGATTACCTAGTGGGGGTTGTATTGTTATGTGGAAAACTGAGCAATGTTATGCGTGTACAAACTATTGTTTTTACTGTCGACTATAAGAAAATTAATGCCCCAATAAAGAAATAAAAAGAAAAAAAATTAAATCATTATAAAACAGAAAACAACTCCAAACCTCTGTGTTCAGCTTACTTAGAAGCACTGGCAGCAAGCAATTGCAAATAATTCATTAGTTCTTTAAAACAACCACTAATGGCACAGTCTGAAGGAATGCCCTGGACATGAACAGTGGTGCCAGCTATTAAAGGAACATTGTGTTTGTTAAAATAAACAAGCCTGGAAACAATACCCCCATTAAACAACCCAGTAAGGATCAAATACTCCACTTATTCTCTTGTTCATTTCAGTTGTTTATGTTTGTTAAGGCACATTAATAAATGATGTTCACTGGGACACAGTCTCTCAAAGCTATTTCCATTTAATAGTCAATTTTTATCTAAGAACTAGATAAACTATCTTAGAGCTTCATAACAGAAAAGTACAGTGACAAGCTGGAAGCAAAGGAAGATACAGCAATAGCACAGAGATGTCAATTGTTCCACAGCCTGTCTCTATCTCTATTTCTATCTCATTCTCTATCAGAAAGGGGGAAAATGGCTACAGGGAGCAACGGAGTTGTTGTGCAGTGATAAAGCCTGCTGATAAAAAAGAAAGGAAGAAAGAAAGAAAGAAAGAAAGAAAGAAAGAAAGAAAGAAAGGAAGGAAGGAAGAAAGAAGTGAGAAAGGGAGAGAGAAAGAAAGAAAATAGACAAATCTAGGGCAGCAGAGACAGCATAATGTTTCTGCAAAAAAAAAAAAAAAAAAAAAGATTTTCTTGACCGAGGCTCTGAGGTCCTAGGTTCAGTGCCCAGCACCACCATCAGTCAGAGTTGAGCAGGATTCTGGAAAACAAAAAGAAATCTTTACTGATTTCCATATACTGTTGCTTTTATTATAAAGGCTGTCTCTTTTCTGGTAAACGGTGGTGGGATGGATCTAGGGCAACTTGTAGTAAAGAACATTCATGTGATATGGTTTATAAAAGAAAAAAAAATCTGCCTAACAGAGAGCCAAGAGTTAACAAGGCTCTAATCTGCCTAAGAACACACATACCAGCGAGGGCTAGGCAGGCCAGGCTTTCTCATCACAGGAGGGAATCAATAAGCTAAAGACAGATTTTCCCCCTCCCCACAAAAGTCAACTGTCAAGGAAGTCTGTCATTAGGGACCTCACAGAAGACAATTAACATTCTCGATGGCAGTACCAGTGATTTCTAGAAATGGAGAAAATTAGTTTTTTTATTAGTGATTTCACATTGATTTACAAAAACTGTAAGATAATAGGAGTATAATTCCATATAGAAACTGAACATTCTGTAAGAATCTGTACCACACTGCTCAATATAAATGCCACAGACATGTCATCAAAAAGCAGCCTGGTCCCTATGCGGGGCTGACTCATGAGTGTGGATAAAACAGGGTGAGGCTGTGAAATAAGATGTGGGGCCAGGCAGTGGCACAACCAGCAGAACGCACACGTTACCATGTGCAAGGATCCGGTGCAAGCCCCCAGTCCCCACCTTCAGGGGAGATGCTTCATGAGTGGTGAAGCAGGGCTGCAGGTGTCTCTCTGTTTCTCTCCCTATTTCCCCCTTCGCTTCTAGTTTCCCTGTGTCTTTATTCAGATATAAAAAAAAAAATACCTAAAGAGATAGAAAAAGAGAACGGAGGGGCCACATATGTGGTAACATTCCTTCTTTTCATTGCAGAGGCAGGGGCTCTGGATGCTCTACTGAACAAGCCCTGGGAGAAAGGGAGGCAGAGACCAGAGAACCAACGCTTCTCCCCCTGCCACTGCTCCTCCCATATGGATATCACACACTTCGTAAAACACTGATCAGTTGATGGAGATTTGGGTTGTTTTTACTTTCTGGCTATTCTTAATAATGATACTCTGAATTCAAATATTTGTTTTAATGTGCCAGATTCTTCACCACTTTTTTTTTCCAATTATCTTGGGTATAACTCTAAAGTGCAATTGCTAAGGCACACGATAAGTCTCTAATGTTGATGAAGCATCGTACTGTTTCCCAAAACTGTGGCACCATTTGACATATTGACCAGCTGTATATGAGGGTTCAACTTCTCTGCACCCTTGACAGTACCCTTGTAATATTATTATTATTATTATTATTATTATTATTATCTCTATACCCTTGTAATACTTATTATTCTCTATCTTCTTTCTTACGTTTGTCTTACTGGCTTTGAAGTTGTATCTCACTGTGGCTTTGAATTCCATTGCTCTGATGACTAGTGAGGTTGAGGATATTTACCTGTGCACCCTTGGTGAACTGTACATGATCCATCACCGGTGTTTGAACCCTACGGTATGCTGAGTTTTAGTTATACAATTCAACTTATACATTCTACCTACAGCCCACACTTGGGAATGTCCAAATGGAAGATGAAACGTGGGGTATACAAGAGTTAGAATGTGCTCTGCTGGGAGTCGGGTGGTAGCGAGGTTAAGCACAGGTGGTGGTGCAAAGCACAAAGACTGGCGTAGTAAGGATCCCAGTTCAAGCCCCTGGCTTCCCACCTACAGGAGAGTCGCTTCACAAGCAGTGAAGCAGGTCTGCAGGTATCTATCTTTCTCTCTCCCTGTCTTTCCCTCCTTTCTCCACATCTCTCTGTTCTATCCAACAACGACGACATCAATAACAAGAGCAATAATAACTACAACAATTAAAAAACAACAAGGGCAACAAAAGGGAATAAATATTTTTAAAAAGATTTAAAAAAAATAAAAAAAAAAAAAAAAGAATGTGCTCTGCTGTGGCATGCACAGGCTTTGTAGCCGCTTTATAATTTAAAGCCAGTAAGTGTACAGGGACCGTTACATTAATAGCATGAGACTCCTGCTGACTATCTAGATTACGAAAGCCAACACACAGAGCCCCCAAGCCCTTCCTACCTTTTCGACCACCGGTAGCAGGCACTTCCGTGGCCACAGCAATTCAAGCCTGGTATTCTGTGTCCTCCTGATCTCTTCATTATCATGCCTTCTCTGAAAGAGACATCAAGTTGGTGTACTTGGTTGAGTGCACATGTCACCATGCACATGGACCCAGGTTCAAGCCCCTAGCTCCCATCTTGAGGGTGGAAGCTTCACAAGTGGTGAAGCAGGTCTGCAGGTGTCTGTCTGCCTCTCTCCCTATCTCCCCGTTCTCTCTCAATTAGAGCTTGTCTCTATCAAGTAAATGAGTAAATTAAAAAAAAAATTTAAGAGACATCAAGTTGACCATTCACCTGCAAATCCCCAGTTCACACTCTGTTCATGAGCCCTCCAAGCTGGGACTCCATGAATGGTGTCCTAGCCATGTGCCACTCCTTCCCACTCCCTCCTCCTCCGACTTGCTCACACAGCCAGTGCCAGGCCTGTTGCCCTGGGCGATGTCTCACTGAGCTCTGAAGGCACTTGCTCAGACACAGGCTTGCTGGCTTTGGGGACAGTCTGATTCTGTTATCTCCTCTGCAGTACTTTAGACACTCTGGCTTCTGGCTCCACACACTCAATGTTCCCTCCCATCTGATGACAGCAGGAAAGACACCCCATATGCTTCCCAGTACTCACAAGGAGGGTATTGGGGGTTTAGTTGCTGTTGAGACCCCCGGAAGCACCCACCCACAGACTCTGGGTATCCTGAAACACCTCTCCACACATACACATACACACACACACACACACACACACAGAGAGAGAGAGAGAGAGAGAGAGAGAGAGAGACATACAGCAAGGCTGTGACAATGCAAGAGGAGCCAAGCTACTGTCAAAAGAGAAATATCTTGATTCTGACAGATGTGAAAAGAAAGAGCAATTCTTCTCCTGGGAATATATGCTAAGGAATCAAACACAATCACTAAAGAGATCTGCACAATTTATAATAGTCCAAACCTGGAGGCTACCTAGGTGTCTAACAACAGGCTGAGAAAGTTGTGGTCTTTATACAAAATGGAACAGTGCTCAGCTATTAAAAATTCACCTTCTTCACCTCATCTTGGATGGAGCTTAAAGGGATTATGTTAAGTGAGATTAGCCAGAAAGGGAAGGATGATTGTGGGATGATCCTACTGATGGACAGAAGTTGAGAAATAAGCTGGGAGGTGGCACATCTGGTTAAATGCATGTGTCACAGTGCGCAAGGACTCTGGTTCAAGCTCCCAATCCCACCTGCAGGAGGAAAGTGTCACAAGTGGTGAAGCAGAGCTGCAGGTATCTCTCTTCTTCTCTAGTTCCTATTTCCTTCTCTCAATTTCTCTGTCTCTAGCCAATAAAAAGAAAAGCAAAAAGAACAGAAAGTGGAAACACAAAGTAGAATTTGGACTAGGTTTGGTGCATCGAACCAAAGTGAAGGACTCTGGGGGTGGAGGCAGGAGAGGTTACAGGTCCTGGTGCATGATGGGGAAGGAGGACCTAGGCTGAGGAGAGTGGTTTGAGGAAAACTGAGAAATTTTACACATATATCAACATTGCATTTACTGTGGACATTAATCCCCAATAAAAAACAAGAATAATACAGATGTCTGAACAGAAGATAAAAAAAAATTAAACAAGGGAGTCGGGCTGTAGCGCAGCAGGTTAAGCGCAGGTGGCGCAAAGCACAAGGACCGGCATAAGGATCCCGGTTCGAACCCCGGCTCCCCACCTGCAGGGGAGTCGCTTCACAGGCGGTGAAGCAGGTCTGCAGGTGTCTATCTTTCTCTCCTCCTCTCTGTCTTCCCCTCCTCTCTCCATTTCTCTCTGTCCTATCCAACAACAACAACAACAATAATAACTACAACAATAAAACAACAAGGGCAACAAAAGGGAATAAATAAATAAAATTAATATTTTAAAAAATTTAAAAAAAATTAAACAACTACTAATGTAACCCTTTAAACAAAAATCAAACGAGGTGTAATATCATGCCTTTGATGAAGAAGAAGAATACGGAAGCCAGTTCCAGTCATGTTTCATAATATATTACTCAGGGTATTGTTTTTAGGAATGAAAACAAGTGGCAAATAGATATTTAGAGATTAGAACAGGGCAGCTCGACTGTGGCATTATGTTTGCTCTCGTACATCACCTTATGAAACACTAAGACTGTTGCACTGCGGGAACCTGGGTCAGGCATGTGAGAGAGAGGGGGCCGGGAGGAGAGTAGTTGCTTAATGAATCAATGTAGGAAGATGTTCTGTGTCAGTAGTTTCACTAAGCTGGCTGAGGAGAAGGAGCCAGCAAGGAAGGCAGGCAACCCACCCCACCCCACTCCCGAGTAGAGCATGTCCCAGGGAGCCAAAGACTCATCAGCTGTTTGAGCTTCATCTAAAGACCCAGCACAAAAACTTACATGCCCTTTGGTCCCAGATCATGGATGAATGACAGCTGGCTTATGTCAAGAAATTCAGTCTGAAAAGAGGCAAAAAAAAGAAAGTATACTTTAGAAAATTAAAAGGAGGGAGAGAAATTGATGCATTAAACAAGTGGCAGGCATTGCTATGTGTGACACTCTAGGGTACTCTGGAGCACACACAGTCTGTGACGATGGCACTGACCTGAAAAGTACAATCCACATCACTAAAACATAACCAAAGGAGGGATATGGACTCAAAGATGCAAAGACTAAGTGCTTTAGAAGAGCATGGAGAGAGACTTGTACTCCGATATTTGTGTGTGTGTTTATTTTTGCTGCTGGGTTTTTGTCCCCCGGAGCAATTCCATTGCTAGGGAATCTTCTTTCTTTCTTATTTACTTATTTACTGATTGATTGATTTTTATTGCCACCAAGGTTTTTTCTGAGGCTTGGTGCCTGTATGGCAAATCCACTGCTTTTGGTGGCTTTTTTTCTTTCTTTCCTTTTTTTTCCCTTTTTTTTTTAATAGAAACAGAAAGAAATTGAGAGGGGAGGAGAGAAGGAGAGAGAAAAATAGAGGGACACATGCAGCCCTGCTTCACCACTCATCAAGTGTCCCCCCTATAGGTGGGGATTGGGAACTTGAACCCAGATCCTTGCACGTGGTAACAGGTGCACTCAGCACGGTGTGCCACTGCTGAGTTCCCTCTTTTTCCTTTCAATTACAGGCTGAAATAGAGGCTGTGGGTGGGAGAGTGATAAAAGAGAGACACTACAGTATCTTTCTAGTAATGGAGGAAAAGAAATATTTCATTTATCTATTCATTTATTGGATGGAGACATAGAAAAATTGAGGGGGTAGAAAAGAGAGAGAGAGAGAGAGAGAACTGAAGCTTCCCCCTGCAGGTTGGAACCATGGGATTGAACCCATGTCTTTGTGCACAGTAACATGTGCACTCTACCTGGACCAATGTCTATTTATTTTCTTTTTTGGTTTTTTTGTCATTCAAAAATGATTATCCCCAGTGCAAGGATATTTCACTATATATAATTATCCCTCCTTCTCCTTGAGTCCTTTCTCCTCCTCTCCTTTCTCTTTCTCCTCCACCTCCTCGTCTCCCCTATGTCAATTTCTAAAAGAATAACCTAACAATAGCTGCACATCCTCTGAATTCCACACTTGTACATTTGCACACTGCCCAGCCTCACAGCTATACGGTCTGTGCAGATACATAGACTACAATGATCGGGTGATGTCTCCTTGTCTGAACCTTTGAATGACTGATGGCTCACCCTTTAAAGTAAAACTCTTTTGGGTGAGGAAGATAGTTTCCTGGGGTGGCGCACATGCCTTGCCCAGGTTTGAGCCCTGGCACCACACAGGTGCTACTATGGTACCAGGGGAAGCTTAAGCACTGGGTTTCTCTCTGTGCATGTCTCTCAACCTGAATAAAGTGGGGTTGGACTGGTGAAGTCACCCATGAGCACAAGGCCCCAGGGCTATAGCTCAGAAAAAAAAATTAAATAAAAACACTCTACTTCAAGGGCCTTGAAGAGGGCAGAGCACATAGTGATCTGATACACCCTCCAACTTGTGGCCTGGCAGCTGCTCTGAGCCCTGCCACCTCTTCTTTCTTTCCTTTCACTCTCTGTTAGCTTTTTTTTTTTCTTCTCACTAGCTTTCCCAGGCTCTTCACTCTCACATGAAGAGACAGGCCCTTATAGATGCCACAGACCTGTGAGATGGCAACCTCACTGTGCTGGCATTCAGCTCCGATGAACTGCTCTAGCACTTCCCCCTCAGTGGCTTCCTGCAGGGCTAGCAAGGCCTTCAGGGCATTACTGTGGAGCCTGAGGAGAGAAGGCAGTGGCTCTCCAGCTGATGTAGCCTGCAGGAGCATTCAGACCACAGGTCCCAGACACATTCCAGTCATATCTGAGCTCTGGAAATTGAGTTCCTGTGTCAGGTCAGCTTTATATTCTGTGCACAGGCACCAGCATCCATTCAACCCCCACAGCAACAAGCACATCCACAAAAGGGTTCATTTCTCTTAACTAAAGGAGCGGAGCAGAAGCGTGTGTCTGGCAATGCACAATTTTTATAAATGACTTAAAAACCGCACCGAATGATACTTACCGTTGCGTGGTAGTTCTTGTACATGGGCATTTTTAGTAACTTCGTCAGGTAATCCTCCAGTTGTTTCTACAATACAAATATCGTAGGTAAATGACATCATCAGACTTGCAGGGAAAATGCTGTGTTGTGTCATCTATACGTTCTGCGATGTTTTGTGAAAACTATCACTGTACTGGAATTCTGAATAACATTCAGGTGTTGTTGCCTTGAAACATTATTCACATTATTTTCTTCTTGCTAAGATAAGTAGCTCAAGTGGTTTTTTTAAAAACTAATTTTTGATAGAGACAGAAGAACTGAGAAGTAATAGGAAAACAGAGAAGGAGAGCGAAAGATAAGACACCTGCAGTACTGCTTCACCACTCATTAGTTCCCCCCCGCCCTGCAGGTGGAGACTGGGGACTTGAACCTGAGTCCTTGTGCACTGCAACACAAACACTCTACTAGGTATGCCACCATCGGGCCCCAAATTGTTAGGTCTTTCATAAGGACTGACACTGAGGGATATATATATATATATATATATTGTACTTGAGGGATATATTCTATTTCTGGGCAAGGCATGTGCCCCACCCCAGGAAACTATCTTTCTCACCCAAAAGAGTTTTTTTTTTAAAGGGTGAGCCATCAATCATTCAAAGGTCCAGACAAGGAGACATCACCTGATCATTATAGTCTATGTATCTGCACAGACCATATAGCTGTGAAGTTCAGCAGTGTGCAAATGTGCATATATATAATGCATATATATATATATACTTGATGGATATATTCTATTTCTCACTTGTCTACAGCCACTACCCCAGGACTTGTAGATACTAGGGGCCTTTAAAGCCTTTGTTAGGCTTATTAAACTCCTGAATTCTCTCAGTTCTAACTCTGAATTTATCAGAAGCAACACTATAAGTTTTTCAAAACAATTTTTCAGGGAGATAGGCTGGGAAAGAGCTTTTATTTTACTTTATTTTTACCACAGCTCTGGCTTATGCTGGTAAGGGAAATAGAACCTCGGACTTTGAGAGGGGCTTCAAGCATGAAAGTCTCTTTTGCAAAACCATTATGCTATCTCCCCTCACCCTGGGGAGAGACTTTTAAAAAGACTTTCTGATAAGATGCACCCTAATTTCAAATATGATCAGTGCCGGAGGGGGATGCCTATCACACTGATTCTAGCAGTGACTAAAGTCTCCATTTACCATTTCCTACTGCACTCAATGTGTCCATCCACAATAACTCCCAATGGCACCAGTCTATGTCTAAGTGTCTTGGAAAAATACTCCTTTAGTTCAGACCCCTGAGAAGATATTAAGACTTAATCCAGATGACAGCCATGAAGGAAAAATCAGATGTCTCTTCCAGAATGGAAAAATAAATAAATGAATAAATAAGCCTTCACCTTACTGTGCACCAGGTCACTGGACAGAGCTGACAGGTGCATCCCTTCTCCTGAGCTAAACATGTGGTAAGAGGTGGCTTTAACAGGGAGTTCTCAAAACTCCAGTGATGGAGCTGGGGAGACAGCATCATGGTTTTGCAAAAGGCTTCTAAGCCTGGGGGTTCGAAATCCCAGGTCCAATTCCCAAAACCACTACCATCCCAAGTTGAGTGGTATTATGGACTATCTATCTAGCTATCTATCTATCATCTATCTATCATCTCATTAAATAAATAAAATATTTGGAGGAGAAAACTCTCAATGATGAGCCTGATCTTGACTCAACAAGGAGCACCAAGCTCCTACTGGGCTAAGGGGGGAGTGGTGTGTGCCTTTTTTTCCTCTCCTGGGAAGACAGATGTCTTCTGCCAACCACAGACCAGAAAGGCTTGGGGGAGATGGGACAGACAGAGGCCCCACCAGCCAGGGTTTGGTTCTATGGGCAAGAAAAACTGCAGTCAGGCCCACTTCCCCACCAGGAGGGGGTGAGAGTCTGCAGTGCCACAGGGATGTGCAAAACACAGCTCAGAGGCCTCCCTACCCTTTTGCCAAGGAACTGCTCTTCTCTGTTCATGTTTTCAGATGCTCGGGGCAAACTGGGCATCTCCCGAGGCTCCTCTTTGACATGCTGTCTTCGAAACGTGTGTCTGAAACGACATGTGAACACGGTCACTCACTGTTGATAGATTCTTCTGAGAATGGAGACTCAATGTCTTTCCTGAAATGTTAGCTATCTGAACAGCCTGCTGGACTGAGGACCATTGCCAACAACAGACCAGTAAACCAACACCAGGAAAAAGCAAGTCCTCCCCAAGCTGGGGTTCGTTCCTGAGCAATTAGTTACCTTTTGGTGGGGATGGGGATTCGGATGAAGGCCTTGTACTTGAGCAGCTCTCTGTGGAATTCCTCAAAGTGCTTGAACTTCCTCTTGACCTGCCATTTAAACTCCCCGTGCGTCAGCTCAATTGTGTACAGGTTGATACTGTGTGCCTACAACAATAAGTCAAAGCCTTGGCATTTCAGAGGACCATGAAAGAGCAAATATCTTCTCATGCACAGTAACTAGTAAGAAAGCTGCAGGACAGGGGCCCAGCAGAGCAAGAGGAACCTCGACTTTGCTGCCTGAGACCTTAGAGGCTCCAGGTTCTAATCCCAGCACCACCATACTGTAGGGCATAATGGTTCTGCAAAAAGACTCCAGTGCCTGAGGCTCCCAGTCCCCAGGTTCAATCCCCAGAACCACCAGGAGCCATGCTGAGCAGTGTTCTAAAAAAATAATAATAGGGAGTTGGGCGGTAGCACAGCGAGTTAAGCGCATGTGGCGCAAAGTGCAAGGTCCAGTATAAGGATCCTGGTTCAAGCCCCTGGCTCCCCACCTGCAGGGGAGTTGCTTCACAGGCAGTAAAGCAGGTCTGCAGGTGTCTATCTTTCTCTCTTCCTATGTCTTCCCCTCCTCTCTCCATTTCTCTCTGTCCTATCCAACAACAACAACACTAACAAATATAATAACTACAACAATAAAACAACAAGGATAACAAAAGGGAATAAATAAATTAAAATAAATAAATAATAATAATAAATCCATAAATATAAAGTTTATTTAAAAATAAAAATAAATTAAAATGGCATATATATTCCATGGAATACTACTCTGAGATTTAAGAAGATGATACTGTGTTCTATGGGACAAAATGGATAAAACTGGAGGTGATAGTACTTAGCAAAATAAGTAAACAAAGAGATGAAAGACAACTACCAGCTGGTTTCACTCATATGTGAAATCTAGGAAGCTGACACACATGAACTTGCAACAACAACAACAACAAACCAGAGATACAAATAACTTGTCTCTAAGACTGTGTGAGAACTATGGTGGTTATCATTGGGAACTGCGGCGGTGGGTGTGGTGTGGAGGTAGACACTGTAATGCTACAATCTTTTAATCCACTATTAATTACAAATAAAAAGAAAAAGTAAAAGAAACAAAGAAAGAAAAGCTAAACACAAGGTGAACCTATGCTGCACAATGCTGGAAGACAGAGAAAAAGGGACAAACTAACCTGGTTAAAATAATAATTAATAAGTAATAATTAATAATTACTATTCTTTTTTTCTTTTGCCTCCAGGGTTATTGCTGGGGCTCAGTGCCTGCACCATGAATCCACTGCTCCTGGAGGCCTTTTTTTCCCCTTTTGTTGCCCTTGTTGTTTAACATTGTTGTGGTTACTATTGTTGTTGTTATTATTGGATAGGACAGAGAAATGGAGAGAGGAGGGGAAAGTAGAGAGGAGGAGAGAAAGACAGACACCTGCAGACCTGCTTTACTGCTTGCGAAGTGAACCCCCTGCAGGTGGGGAGTGGGGGGGGGGGCTCGAATAGAGATTCTTGAGCCGAATGGTCCTTGTGCTTTGTGCCATGTGAGCTTAACCTGCTGCGACTCCCAATCACTACTATTCTAAACTCTTCTAAGACTATAATAAACCCCTTGTGTTCTCTTTAAGATCCTAATTTCTCCTAGTTCTGGTACTTGTAGGACTATGACCATACTTCTTGATATTTCTTCTCTCTGATTGCTTACCACCATCACCACCTCTATCAGCCTCAACCAATCGCTAACTGTGCTGCCATCACTACTGAATTCTTACTGTGAAATGTAGCCAGAGATACTGAGCTTGACTGAGATGTCAACCTTGAAACTCTTCAAACCTGGTGCAATCTTTCCTAACACATGGGACTATGGACATCCATGTTAGATGGCATATCATTTATCAAAGTTATAGATACAGATATAGGCTAGGGTTTAGGGTACTGGGTACAGGTGTACATGTATCTGTAATCAAGGGGCAATTATATAACTCAAAGTAAAAGTGCTCAATAGTCCTTGATGATTACACTTAGATCTAATAAACCTGGAATCCTAGTTGAAGTGCCTAAAGAAGACATCATAAATTCTCTGGTTGATTAGACTTAAACCAATTAGCGTGACAACTTAGCATAAAGGCCCAAAGAAGACAGATAAGCAATAATAATAATAATTCTGATTGTGTTCAACAAGTGACACTCAACTCTTAAAACAACTGGGAGAAAGTCTAAGGTCATCAGATAAAGAGAAGACTATGAAAGTTGGATAAGGACAAGAGATTGGCTCACATAATAATGGCCCTTTTGGTCAATATCAGACCACCTCATTATCTGGGGGCCTAGTCAGTCAGTGTTTGGATTCCCAACAATTATGATGGGCCTAGACCTCTAATGGATCCCTCTCTCCACCACCACTGGTCATGTCCATCAGAAATGTCATCATAAGCCCTCTTGCGGGGCTTCCCAGTACCTTGCCCTCACCATAAAGCAGCAATGGTAGGGACTGTCCCGGTCTCTGAAAGGAGACTGGGGTATCCTGCCCTGACACTTGAGGAAGACTGGTCCTGAAATGAGTACAGAATACAATGTTCCCAGCTGTGACCAGGAGTTGCGAGCTCAGACCAATAGGGACTCAGAGGTTACACAGGCTCTGGTGCTAAATATATAAATATACATGGGCCCTGAGACAGTAGGATGGAGGTAAACAGTTTATTCTAGCCACATAATATTTTTTTTCCAAGAATGATAGATACCTTCTGCCCTAACCCAACTTTGTAGCCCTTTTCTCTACTCTGACACCATTTTCTCAGACAAAAATTGTATCCAACTTCATCCTAGCTATCAAATTCAAGCAAAAATTACCATAATCGTGAGCCCCTAAAAACATCCCAGCTTTCTTTCACCCTAAAATCCCTAATCTCATCTACTCTGTTCCTACTTTTGGTTCCTGCTCATCAAACATTTTGTCTCACTTTATGTCTTGCCACCTTCCAGGAACCAAGTTGCAGACACTACCATGAATCCATCCTGTCTTCTCTTGGCAGACAAACTCACCAGTGAGTCCTGGAATCTCACCTCTTCAGAGCCCTAGCTCACTAGGGAAAAATAGAAACAGGCTGAGAGTATAGATCAACCTGCCAATGCCCATATCCAGAAGAGAAATAATTACAGAAGCCAGAACTCCTACCTTCTGCATCTCAAAAACAGTTTTGACCCATACTCCCAGTGAGGGAGAAGTGATAGGAGGAAGAGGATAAGAGGGCTTTGAACTCCAGTTCCATCAGGACCCGAAGAGAGAGAGAGAGGAGGAAAAAGACAGGAACATTTGGATGTAGAAATAGGATCATGAGTGGCTTGGAGGAGAAGAGTGGATGGGAGCTAGAAGAAAAAGGGGGCAATTATGTACAAATGTAGACAGATAGTGGTAAAGATGATAGTTAACCCATGTCTGCAACCTTGAGAGAACTGTGGTGATTTACAATGGAGGGATCAGGGATTCAGAACTCTGGTGGTGGGAAAGGTGTGCAATTATACCACTGTTGACATATAATTTGTAAATCAGTATTACATAATAAAATTTTAAATAAATAAAAATAGAGAAAGAGAGAGGATATAGCAAGGTGAGAGAGAGATGGGGGAAAGACAAGGACAGAGAGAGAAAGCAAAGAGAGAAACACTGACCACAGAACCAAGCTTCCCAGGACAGCAGCCCTCCCATGTGGGGTGCTGAAGTCATAAGCCAGGCCACATACTCAGCAAAGCAGGTGTCTTCCAAGTGCACTCTATCCCCAGTCCTGGAAAGTGCCTTTGGTTAGGGACACTGCCCAAAGGGGCTTTAAACCCAGGCTCTGCGCTGCTTGCGTCCACCCAGAGGAGAATGCCAGGGGTCCGGGGGTTAGAGGGCAGGAGGAGGTGGGAGGGACAGATCTCCATGGGTAGGCTGGGTGGCAACATCTGTCTCACCCAGTTGTGACAGAGTTGAGAGGAGAGGTGCCTGGTCCAGAGCTGATACTGAGATTGTCTGGAATTCCTAAGTGGTGATTTTTGGCCTTAGTCCCGTCCACGACGCATGGGCTGAAAGCATGTCTCTGAGTGAACGAGACACTAAGTGGAATAGAAGTGACCCTTGGCTTTCTCACTTGGGCTAGTGTGGGAGAGAAAAGCACATTGGACGGGCTGTACACACAAGTGTGGGAGCAGAGAAGCTCCTGGCTGTCTGGTTTGAATGTTTGCCTTCCTGAATAGCTTTAGGAAATACCTGATGATGATTATGATGATGATGATGATGATGATGATTTCTAGCCTTATAGCAACATGATTGGAAAAGATCTCCATATGCTTATTAAGTCTGCTTTTGTGAACCAACACACGGTCAATCCTTGAGAATGGGCCATTGTGAAGAACATGGCTTCCTTCCTTCCTTCCTTCCTTCCTTCCTTCCTTCCTTCCTTCCTTCCTTCCTTCCTTCCTTCCTTTTCCAGATAGACAGAAAGGCAGAGAAACAGAGGAGGAGAGCTCCCAGGATTCCTTCAGTGTAGGGATAGGGTTGGAACTGGGGTCACATGCACAGCAGCAGTGCATTAAGTGAGTTGTTTCACTGAACCATGCCTTTGTTTTGTTTAGTTTTGCTTTTTGGGGGGGTGGTACTAAAGACTATATATACATTCATATTCTATCTCATCTCTAAGCTCATGACTTTATTAAGGCTACTATTTCTTTGTTCACTTCCCGTCTGGAATATGACCCTTGCACTGAATGCTGTGTTTGGAAGACCTAGTATGACTGTGTTGCTGTCAGTGTTTCCCTTAATGTGTGTTGGAAATTGTTGCTTGTATTTGGGTGCATCTGTGTTGGTGCTTATATGCTGAGGATCACTCTATCTTCTTGTTGGAGAGACCCCTTGATCATAGAGTGTCCATGTTTGTCCCTTCTGGTCTTTTCTTTGCAAATCTGGATCCTCACATGTATGATCTTCACACCACTTCCGAGTTGCCTTTTTACTTGAATAAGGGGGTGTGGGAGACACCACAGTACTGAAGCTTGCCCTGGTCCCCTGACACCCTCCATGTGGTGCTAAGAGTTGAACCCCAAGCCATGAGGACAGCAAGGTATATGTTCTACACTGTAAATGAAATGGAATTTTTGTTTTTGTTTTCATGTGTGGAGGAGGGTCTCATATATGGTTTTCTTACTTCCAGCTGAGCTCCTGACCTTTTTTTGTTCTGGAGGAAGACAGCAAGAAGGCGAAACACCACAGCACCACTTCACCATCTACAGTGTTCTTCCGGCGTTAGTTCCAGGGATTGAACCCAGGTCCTGGCATATGGCCAGTTAAAGAGTACACTCTAGCTGGTGAGCTGTCTCCCAGCCATGTATCTATTTCTTTATTTAAAAAAAAAAAAAAAAAAAGGCTGGTGGCATCATTATTTTCCTGCTAACAAAGCATTTAATAAGCTATAATTTTCCTCTAAACAAACTAAGAAAGCATTTGAAAAGCGAAGTTACATGACCTGCATATAACATTCTACATGGGGGGAATTCTGTCCTCACGTTCTAAATTGAACAGAAAATTGTCAAAAGAAGAGGACTAGAATGCACTACACTCATGAATGGATTCAAGTGGCTGTAAAGAAAGCAGAGGTTGAAAGAGGTGTAGGAGAACAAAGACTAAGTGGGAAGAAGGCAAAGACTTGAGGGGTAAGAATGACTTAAAAAATTAGAAAACTAAAACCCATCACAGCAAAGAGGAAGGGAGAGACGGGTCAGCATGTTGACTCACACAGAATGACAAACACAAGGTGAGTCCACAAATGCTCTCACCTTGGATGCAGATGTGAAGCGCTCCACTCCCAGAACTCTTGCCATTATCGGGCAGCCAGACAGATACGTCTTCAAGTTCAGCTCCTTAAACCCCTGAGTTTCATAAATGGCAGAGAAAGGGATATTCCCTAAATAAAAGCAAACGAGGAAAAATGATTTTGCAAGAACTCATGGGAGTAACAAACCTCACCTTTGACACCATCTTTGGAAAGAATCAGAATGCACTAAAGCCAGCCCACACTGCAGAAAGGCTCTCAGCCCCTGGCACCACTTTACAGCAAGTGCTGGTGGTTTCTGCCTGTGCTCTGCTGGGCAACCCCGATAAGCCCTCCTCACCTTGGCAGGTCCTTACCTTCCTGGGCCTTGGCTTCCCCGGGAGGCAGGTCATACTCCACCTCATCTCCCTCGAAGTGGAGCTCTCGAGTGTCCAGATTTTCTATTAAGTGACTCATGTCAGCGGCGATTCTCTGCAGTGCAGCCGTGTTCACTTGGGGGCCCTGCTTCAGCGACATGCTAGCTCAGGGCAGGGGGAAAACAGAGGGGCTGGGAGAGAAGAAAAGGGTGGAAACCTCATTGTTGTGGTCAGATACTGCCCTGCTCTCCAGTCTCTAAGCTCAAGCCCTCACATAGAGGTAAGTCACCTAGAGCTGGATGAGTCTCCCTCATCTTAAATAACCTGTTCATTTATTCTTCTTTTTCACACTCAGAGGATTCCTAGTTGGTAAATTAATTCAGAGTGAGGGACTTAATCATAAACAAGAAAGAAACGGCAGCACTATACAAAATAAATGGCAACATAGTTGGGCAGTGGGTAGAAAGCATAATGGTTATGCAAACAGACTCTCATGCATGAAGATCCAAAGTCCCAGGTTCAATCCCCCACACCACCACAAGCCAGAGTTGAACAGTGTTCTGGTAAAATAAATAAGTAAATAATAACATAGTTCTCATTCCAGTTTATGAACTTGGATAAATTAAAAAGACATTAGGTTTGGGAGTGGGCATTCTGAGAAAAGGAACTGATTAGAAATAAAGGGTGGGAGTTGGGCAGTAGCGCAGTGGGTTAAGCACATGTGGCACAAAGTGCAAGGACTGTCATAAGGATACTGGTTCGAGCCCCTGGCTCCCCACCTGCAGAGGAGTCGCTTCACAGGCGGTAAAGCAGGTCTGTAGGTGTCTATCTTTCTCCTCCCCCCGTCTTCCCCTCCTTTCTCCATTTCTCTCTGTCCTATCCAACAACAACAACATCAACAACAATAATAACAACAATAATAACTACAACAATAATAAAAACAACAAGGGCAACAAAAAGGAAATAAGTAAATATAAAAAAAAGAAATAAAGGGTATTAGGTCAGGTAACATAACAGGAATGCTTTCTAAAGAAATATGAGGACATTCTTAATGACTTCATATGCAGATTTAAAGCATGCTATGACTCCATAACCTGTTAGTGGAGGCTTGTTCATACTCACAAGTAAGCAAAATGGATTATGGGACATGAATGTAATTAGCATACAGTAGATGTCATCCTGACATCAAGTCAAGAGCATACAACAGACCTAGGCAAGCTCACCAGGGATTGTGAGTACAGGAAGCTATTTAAATAATGAGTGTCTGGGGAAAATCTCCCTCTTTTCCTGCTTGCCCTTCACCTGGACATTTCTTCCTTCTCCCTGGACCCATATTACTGTTTTCCCCAGGGCCTGTACATGTTAAAGCTGAACACTGGCAAACAATGTTTAAGGGACTGTGGCCCACAACATGGCTAATCCATCTTTCCTTCTTTGCTTATTGCGACCGTGGTCCTTATAAATAAATGTGCATTGTAATGAAACTGCCATTTGTCAAACCCCCAACAAAAGCCTCCAGAAGCCTTTTACTTTTTCTTTAATTATTATAGTGACCTGTTGACGGTTTTTCTGCAATAATAAGATTCTTTTTTATTGCTGAGATAAGAGGGTTTGACCATGAGTTACACAATCCACCATTCCTGAAAGGATTTTGGTTAGTATACCTATTCTCGAAGATGTCCAAGTGCAAGGATTATAATTCTCTCCTATTTTGATTTTAAGAAAAACTGGCACTATTTCATCCTGACATTTAATAACACAAGTCATTGCACATCAGTGCCAGGGAAGAAGAATGCATATAGATCTTATTTTTCACTTAAAATGCCAAGACTAAGCCTTGAGCGCTGTTGCTGTGGTAAGCATTGGATGAAGAATATGTTTTGCCTAAACTAATCTCTCAATTAGAACTTGCTCCCTAATGGACTCCCTCACACATTTTCATCTAGGACTGCGGACAACCAACAATTACTGAGCATTCATGATTCACTCACTGGGGGATGCAACCAAGATAATATGTAAAGATACTAGGTTGGTTCCTGTGATGAAGTGCTTGTGAAGGGCTGGAGATAAGGCAAAATGGTTCTGCAAAAGATGGACATGCCTGAGGTTCAGTCTTCAGCCCTATCATCAGCCAGTGCCGAGCAGTATTCTGTTCTCTCTCTGTCTCTCTCTCTATATATAAAAAAAATACTTTTTTTTTCAAATAAGGTGCTTATGTGTGAAAGAAACAAGCTATATATCACCAAAATGCATCCCTAGCTGCTCCAAGTTCTGGGCATCCTTAAATGAAAAGCACAGAACAGAGGGCATGTAGCACAGTTCTTTTCTACCATTGCTACCAAGAATTCAGGGGTTGAGATGTATAGGATACACACAGAGAACATTTCAAGTAAAGTTGGGGGAGGCCTCAGTTTAACTCCACAAGTTTCTATGTCCAATAGAAACAGTGTTTGGAGATTCAAATATGAGTATTAAGGAGTGTGGTTCTGATTTGGGCAGATATGTGTGATTAACAGGAAATTCTCTGTGAGAATTCCTGTAGTAAATTGTGTTTACTTCATTGTGCTGACTATAATGAAGCTTGGAGCCAAGACTGCAACCCACTAGCAGCAAAATACAGGCTTTCACCGCGCCCTTTTCTTCCTCTCTCTCTCCCTCTCTCTCTCTCTCTCTGCTTCCAGAGTTATTGCTGAAGATCAGTGCCTGCACTATGAATCCACTGCTCCTGTAGGCCATTTTTTCCCTTTTGTTGCTCCTGTTGTTTATCATTGTTGTTGTTATTATTGTTGTTGTTGGATAGGACAGAGAGAAATGGAGAGAGGAGAGGAAGACAGAGAGGGGGAGAGAAAGACACACACCTGCAGACCTGCTTCACCGCTTGTTTAAGTAACCACCCTGCAGGCGGGGAGCGAGGTTCTCAAAACAGGATCCTTATGCCGGTACTTGAACTTCACACCATGTGCGCTTAATCCGCTGAGCTACCGCCTGGCTCCCCACTGCCTCTCTTTAACTTCCCTCCCATTTCTATCTACTAATTATTTGACAGCCATCTGCTATATAAATCATCATACTTATTATCAATAATAATAATATGTGAAGATTTGTTTTTCCTATTTTAAAAACAAAACTGTGTCACTCCCTTTTAACAGACCTTGAAGCATGGAGAGCTGAGACAACGTGGTCATTCCTCAGGAGAATATCTCTAAGGTCACATCGCTAAGAAGAGGCAGAGAAGGAATTTGAACCTGGGCCTCATTCACCCAAAGGCCAATGATCTCTTTCCCTGTACTTTGTATGCATATGTAAGTGCCCCTGGAACAGGTATCAATGTTAACAGCATACATGTCCTAGGGCAAGTCACTTGAGGAATCACCTCAAATAGAACTGCCAGGAATTAAATTCCTCCTGCAGCTCAGCATCACAGAGTGGAGCCACAGGTGAGCTGTAACTTCTCTGGGCCCCTTTGAACACCAAGACCATAAGAGCAGACAAAAGATGCTATAGATCTTTCCACCTCCCATTATAATGTGGTTAACACGTCTCCTAGTCTAAGACATCAACATAAGCAATTTCTCAGGTGAATGAAAGAAGCAGGTGGCAGGATACAGTCTGCTGCGCACTGTGTAAGCAAGGTCCAGTCAGGCTCCTCAGAAAGCCGTTGCCTCTGGTCATGTTCACAGCATCGATTTCCTTCACACCCCCACCCCGACCCCATCCAGCTTACTGGATGCCAACAATCAGGTTTTACTTTATTTAAAATAAAATGTGAAAGAAAGCTTAGAGGAGTCGGGGAGTCCTGAGATTCCCAACCAGATATGATAGGCCTAGACCTCAAATAGAACCCTCTCTCCATTGTTAGCAGTCATCTCTATCAGGAACAACACAATAGACCCCTTTGTGGACCCTCATAGGACCTTGCCCTCAACATGGATCAACAATGGTAGAGAATGTTCCATTCTCCGAAGGGAGGATGAACAGCATACTCTATCTTCCACCCGAGGAAGATGGGCTCTGAAATTGGGGCAGCTTGAAATGTTCCTACTCATGACCACAGAATGTGAGCTCACATCTACAGGGATGCGGAGGCTACATAGGCTCCTAAGCTGAATATGGGCCCCAGATCAGATCAAATTATTGGGGTTTACAGTCAACAATATTTATACACCTTTCCCGTATTGAGGAGCTACTCTCTTCTTTGATCCAGATTTCTAGCCCTTTTTCCAGCCATGACATCATCTCCCCAGACAATAACTTGGACCCACTTGCATATCAGATGTCAGGCTGAGAAAGCAAACAAAAAAACAAACAAACAAAAAACTAGTATAGCCACAGGCTTTTGGAATATAACTAAAATAGGCCTTCCAGCTATCTACAAAATGGAGGACCCCCCAACTCTTCGTCTGCACTATTCTAGCCTTTAGGTTCATGACTAGTCAACAACTTGTTTGGCTTTATATGTTAACTCTTCTTTCAGCAACCAGGGTCCAGATGCTAAGATGATGCCAACTGGACTTCCCTGGGCATACAACCCCACCAATGTGTCCTGGAGCCCTGCATCCCCAGAATCCCACCTCACTAGGGAAAGAGACAGGCTGGGAGTATGGATCGACCTGTCAATGTCCATGTTCAGAGGGGAAGCAATTACAGAAGCCAGACCTTCCACCTTCTGAACCCCATAATGACCCTGGGTCCATACTCCCAGAGGGATAAAAAATAGGAAAGCTATCAAGGGAGGGGATGGGATACAGAGTTCTAGTGGTTGGAATTGTGTGGAGTTGCACCACTCTTATTCTATGGTTTTTGTCAGTGTTTCTTTTTTATAAATAAAAATTTTAAAAAAGGTGGTCGGGTGGTAGCGCAGCGGGTTAAGTGCACGTGGCACAAAGCGCAAGGACTGGCGGAAGGATCCCGGTTCGGGAAGTATCCTGGTTTGAGCCCCTAGCTCCCCACCTGCAGGGGAGTCGCTTCACAGATGGTGAAGCAGGTCTGCAGGTGTCTATCTTTCTCTCTCCCTGTCTTTCCCTCCTCTCTCCATTTCTCTCTGTCCTATCCAACAATGAACGACATCAACAACAACAACGATAACCACAAGGCTACAACAGCAAGGGCAACAAAAGGGGGGGGGGGGAGGAATGGCCTCCAGGAGCAGTGGATTCATGGTGCAATGAGCCCCAGCAATACCCTTGAAGGCAAAAAAGAATCAGGAGATAGGCAGGAGCAGATAGCATAAAGTTTATGCAAAGAGACTCTCATGCCTGAGGCTCTAAAGTCCCAGGTTTCATCCCACAAATCAACATAAACTAGAGCTAAGAAGTGCTCTGGTAAAAAAAGGAAAAGAAAAGAAAAAAAGAAAAAGAAAAAGAAAAAGAAAGAAAGAGGACAATATCAGGAGGCAGTGGCCAAAATGCCCTGTTAACCAGACTTTAGATTCGTACCAACATGGCTCAAACTCTAGTATTGCACCAAACAGCTGGAGCAAATATTTCTAAGCTTTAGTTTACTTATCTATAAAATGAGAATTACAACAAAATATTAATAATAATACCTCACTGTTGTATAACTGTGTTTGTATATATTACCTGTCTCATACTGTGTAAGATATGATGAGATAGTACACACAAATTGTTAAGGATAATGCTGGCACAAAGTAAAAATTTCAAGGTTGAAGAAAAAAAAAGAAAGCTTAGAGGAAGTGAGACAAGGAAAGAAACAAAGGAGAAATGACATCATGCCATTGCTATTTGTTAATTTGTAAAGCCGTTAGGTGTTTCCTAATGACTGAATAGACTTGTGACTAACTGTCAATTTTCTGAGCTCGGCTACGTAGAAAATGAGGGTTATTCCAGATAACCTTCCTTTCAGACAAGCTGTTTATATTTAAAATTACATGTCAATTTTTTTTAATTGCCAGGGTGATTGCTGGGGCTTGGTGCCTGCACAACAAATCTACTACTCCCAGAGGCCATTCTTTTTCCTCTTTTGTCTTTCTTTTTATTTGATAAAACAAATTGAGAGGGAGGAGAGAGACAGAGAGGCACCTGTAACACTGCTTCACTGCTTGTGAAGCGCCCCCTGCAGGTGGGGGCCAGGGACCTGAACCTGGTTTCCTATAATGCGAGTGCTCCACTGGGGGCGCGCAGCACCCAGTCCCCAAAATGAATGTCAGTTTAAAAATACATAGAGATGGGAGTCGGGCTGTAGCGCAGCGGGTTAAGCGCAGGTGGCGCAAAGCACAAGGACCGACATAAGGATCCCGATTCGAACCCCGGCTCCCCACCTGCAGGGGAGTCGCTTCACAGGCGGTGAAGCAGGTCTGCAGGTGTCTATCTTTCTCTCCTCCTCTCTGTCTTCCCCTCCTCTCTCCATTTCTCTCTGTCCTATCCAACAACGACAACAACAATAATAACTACAACAATAAAACAACAAGGGCAACAAAAGGGGATAAATAAATAAAATAAATATTTAAAAAAATACATAGAGATATATCCTAAGAGCACTGGATCAAGTTAAATCTACTACCTCATTTCAGGCAGTCATTAAGAGGAGAAAAAAACAGCTTAACTTGCAGGAGACTTAAAGAAGAATGGAAAAAGAAAGAGATGGTAAGCTCCTTATACCTGCCCTCAGGCACTCGCTGTAGGCTCAGCATATAGTAGTGATGTTATTTCATGCTCACACCAATGCTGCCTGCTATTTATGCTTATTCAGAAAGCCTTGCTTCAAGTCCCTTAACTTGTGTCAGGGCTGTATTTAAAAAGGAGTTTTATCAGGGGGTAGGGGGTGGTGCACCGGACTAAGTGTACATAGCACTAAATGCAAGGACCTGAGCAAGGATCCCAGTTCGAGTCACTGGCTCCCCATCTGCTGGGAGGTTGCTTCACAGGTGGTGAAGTAGGTCTGCAGGTCTAGCTTTCTCCCCCACTCTCTATCTTCTCAATTTCTCTCCGTCCTATCCAATAAAAAAAAAAAAGGGAAAAAAAAGTGGTCACCAGGAGAACTGTATTCGAGTGCCGGCACAGAGCCCTAGCAATAATCCTAGAGGCAAAAAATAAAATAAAATAAAATAAAATAAAATAAAATAAAATAAAATAAAATAAAAATCAGTTTTGACTTGCTCCAAAATTTTATAGACTTGGTTGTAGAGGCTTGTGATTACAGCCTTTACTTTATGAGCTGGAGTTCCCATGAAGTTGAAGCTTCCCTATAACAACAGAAAACAGCAAGCAGGGGATAGGACTGAAGGTGTGGGGTCCACAGTCTGATCCCAGCACTGAATATTCCAGAGTAATGTTCTGGATCTCCCCCCATCCCTTGTCTATCTGTGTCTCTCTGCCTTGATCAATAATAAATAAATAGATGCTCTGTCATGCACACCTCGGCTAAGCACCCCCAAATGCTGCCTGGGGGCACTGAGCACAGGGGAAGCTTTGGTGCTGTGGTGTCTCTTCCTCTGTGGTGTCTCTTAATCTGAAAAGGTTGACAATGGAGCCATGAAGTCTCAGCAGTGACCAAAAACAAAATAAAATAGGAAAGGTGTTGACTATGCCTTTACTAGAAGGGCTCTTACTAACTCCACAGTCCTGACAGTCACAAAAACCACACATCCCAACAGCTTCTTGAATTCCTTTTTACCTTTTCATTGTTATGGTCCATAAGATTCTGTAAGATGGGGCCAGTCAGTGGCACATGCAGTTGAATGTACAAGTTACCATGTGCAAGGACCTTAATTTGAACCCCTGTTCCCCACCTGCAGGGGGGGGAGGCTATCTTCTTCTCTCTTCTCTATCTTTTTCTCACCCCCTCTCAATTTCTCTCTGTTCTACCAATAAAGAAGAAAAGGAAGGAAGGGAGGGAGGAAGGGCAGGAGGGAGAAAGAAAGAATGGAAGAAAGAAATAAAGAAGAGAGAGGTAGATTCATAGTGCAATACTGAGCCCTAGCAATAACCCTGGTGGCAGTAACAAAAAAAAAAGAGATTAGGGGGCGAGGGAGGCAGGTGGTGGCGTACCTGGGCAAGCGCATGTTATCACACACAAGGACACAGGCTTGAGCCCCAGTTCCCCACCTATAGGGAGGACACCTCACAAGTGGTGAAGCCAGCCTGCAGGTGTCTTTCTCCCTCTATCTCCCTTCCCCTTTTTTTTTAAATATTTTATTTTATGTATTTATTCCCTTTTGTTGCCCTTGTTGTTTTATTGTTGTAGTTGTCGTTGTTGGGTAGAACAGAGAGAAATGGAGAGAGGAGGGGAAGACAGAGAGGAGGAGAGAAAGATAGACACCTGCAGACCTGACTCCCCTGCAGGTGGGGAGCCGGGGTTCGAACCGGGATCCTTATGCCGGTCCTTGTGCTTTGCACCACCTGCGCTTAACCCGCTGCGCTACAGCCCGACTCCCTCCCTTCCCCTTTCAATTTCTCTGTCCTGTCAAATAAAATAGAAATGGGGATGGGGGGAAGATTCTGTAAGATGGTATGGGATTTCATTGGACTCAAAGAGTCTGCAGAGTTGGACATGCTTTAGGGTCACCCTACCTCTTCATGATGGAAAATGAAGCAAAGCATCTGTCCGTCACTGTCTTCTCTGCATCCGTGCTTGCTCTGTGTGACTTTGTATTAGCACACGCATCACTGGTTTCATTCTCGAATATCACACTGCACTCCTATGTTGTCAAGTGCTCATTTATTAGCCAATGTTTTCTTTCATCTACAATAATCTATAATAGTGGGGGAGCAGCTGCCATGGTTACAGCTCTCTTCACAAACAAAGGGATAAGGCCTTCTGTGTTTACACTTGAGATAATGTGACAGACTGTGCCACCTTCATATAAAGTTCTACGGCAAGATCATTATCTGCCTTGGTACCAAGAAGAGATGGTGCCCACAGAGAGAATAGCAGCTGTGTTTCATTCTGTAGCTGGGAATAAATAGGTGCATTGGATATGAGAATTAAAAATCTTCATAGAGATCATCTAATGGCTTCTAGTTGTTCAATGGTGAGATCAGGAGCATCTACAGTTTTCTTCTGATGTCAATGTTCAACAGATTAGGAAAGAGGACACTTTCCTTTCCAGGCAGGAGATACATAAATATTGGCCTAGCCAAAGTCAAGCGATCATAATTAAGCACTGAAATAAATATCCGTAGTAGCTAAGTCTTGCTGAATGCGGACTACAGATCAGGCACTGGAGAAAGAGATTCACTGCAGGATTTCATCAAGTTCTCTCAAGGTACAAACTAGGTTCTGTTGGTGCTGCGGGTTTACAATGAGAAGCTCACAGTGTTGGGAGAGCTGCCTGAGGCCATCAGGCTGGTGTGTGATGGAAATGGACCCACCTGGGTCCAGCTGACTCCAAAGTTCAGGGATATAACTAGTTAGAGGAGGTACCGTGGGTGACTGAAGGGATGGAAGCCCAAGAACATTCAGACCCTACTTTACAAGTCTTGGAAAGGCAGGTTTAAAATGAACAAAAACCACTACAAAATCCCTTGACAACCATAAAGCAGCGATAGTAGAGACTTCCCCTGTCTCTGAAGGGAGGCTGGGGTATCCTGCCGGGCCACTCAAGGAAGACTGGTCCTGAATAGAGTGCAGCCTGCAGTGGTTCCAGATGTGACCATGAGCTGTGAGCTCAGACCAATAGGAATTCAGAGGTTACACAGGCTCAAGTGGTGTGTGTGTGGTGTGTGTGTGTGTGTGTGTGTGTGTGTGTGTGTGTGTGTGTATGCCTAGGGTCAGTAGGATGGAGGTAAACAGTTAATTCTAGCCACATAATTTTTTTTTCAAGAATGGGAGATACCCTCTGCCCTAACCCAACTTTGTAGCCCTTTTCTCTACTCTGACACCATTTTCTCAGACAAAAATTTTATCCAACTTCATCCTAGCTATCAAATTCAAGCAAAAATTACCATAATTGTAGGTCCCTAGAAACATGCCTAAAATGGACTTCCCAGCTTTCTTTCACCCTAAAATCCCTAATCTCATCTACTCTGTTCCTACTTTTGGTTCCTGCTCATTAAACATTTTGTCTCACTTTATGTCTTGCCACCTTCCAGGAACCAAGTTGCAGACACTACCATGAATCCATCCTGTCTTCTCTTGGCAGACAAACTCACCAGTGAGTCCTGGAATCTCACCTCTTCAGAGCTCTAGCTCACTAGGGAAAAATAGAAACAGGCTGGGAATATAGATCAACCTGCCAATGCCCATATCCAGAAGAGAAATAATTACAGAAGCCAGAACTCCTACCTTCTGCATCTCAAAAACAGTTTTGACCCATACTCCCAGTGAGGGAGAAGTGATAGGAGGAAGAGGATAAGAGGGCTTTGAACTCCAGTTCCATCAGGACCCGAAAAGAGAGAGAGAGGAGGAAAAAGACAGGAACATTTGGATGTAGAAACAGGATCATGAGTGGCTTGGAGGAGAAGAGTGGATGGGAGCTGGAAGAAAAAGGGGGCAATTGGGAGCTGGGCAGTAGTGCAGCGGGTTAAGCGCATATGGTATAAAGCGCAAGAACCAGCTCAAGGATCCTGGTTCAAGCCCCCGGCTCCCCACCTGCAGGGGAGTCGCTTCACAGGCAGTGAAGCAGGTCTGCAGGTGTCTGTCTTTCTCTCCCCCTTTCTGTCTTCCCCTTCTCTCTCCATTTCTCTCTGTCCTATCCAACATGACGACATCAATAACAACAATAATAACTACAACAACAATAAAAAACAAGGGCAACAAAAGGGAAAATAAATATTTTAAAAATTAAAAAAAAAAAAAGAAAAAGGGGGCAATTATGTACAAATGTAGACAGATAGTGGTAGAGATTATAGTTAACCCATGTCTGCAACCTTGAGAGATCTGTGGTGGTTTACAATGGAGGGATCAGGGATTCAGAACTCTGGTGGTGGGAAAGGTATGGAATTATACCACTGTTGACATGTAATTTTGTAAGTCAATGTTGAATCACTAATCAAAAATAAATGAGGGGCCGGGTGGTAGTACAGCAGGTTAAGTGCACATGGTGCAAAGCGTAGGGACCGGCGTAAGGATCCCAGTTTGAGTCCCCAGCTCCCCACCTGTAGGCTGGGTCACTTCACAGGTAGTGAAGCAGGTCTGCAGATGTCTATCTTTCTCTCCCCCTTTCTGTCTTCCCGTCCTCTCTTGATTTCTCTATCCTATCCAACAACAATAAGCAACAAAAGGGAAAAAATAGCCTCCAGGAGCGGTGGATTCATAGTGCAGGCTCTGAGCCCCAGCAATAACAATGGAGGCAATAAATAAATAAATAAATAAATATGAAAAAAACAAACACTCGACATTCTAGCATAATAACATTTCACAAAGCTCGCAAAAGCCCCCTCACGCCATACATCGCCTCCATGTGCAGTGAATGAAAATAGACTCTTTAAAGTCCAACCAAGTCCTGGGGACCCCTTGCCTTCCCACTTATCAATGGTGATGAAATCAACTGGCAGATTCACATGACACAACCTGCCCAAGGACAACACAAAGCAGTGGTTTGCACAGAACGGACTCAATGCTCACAGGAATGCAAACATCATACTTGTGATTCATACTACTGATAACAAGTCTTGGATACCTGTTTCTGGAGTTCAGCTGAGTATGAATTAAATAAAGGACATTACCACATTTTTACATTTCAGATCATATTTTAAGATGACTCTTGATGTCTATTTGAGCTTTAAAAAAAAATACCAAGGTGTTAGGGAGGTAGCATAATGGTTCTCCTACCTGAGACTCTGAGGTTCCAGGTTCAATACCTGGCATCAACATAAGGCAGAATTGAGCAGTGCTGTGGTCTTTCTCTCGCTATTTCTCTCTATTTAAAATAAATTAAATATTTTTTTTTAAAAAAATACTAGAAGGCTGAGTGGTGGCTCAGCCAGTAGAATGCACTGGGCTACAAAAAGGCCTCCCTTGAGGGGAAAACCTCTTGGGTGAGTGAGTCTGTCATTTTAGTGTTTTCCAAGGTGGATGGGCTAGGAAGCAACCTGCCCTTCACCTGTTGTCTTAACTGCCCATGCCAACTGGCTACCTCACAGCTGTCTTCTTGGCCACAGGAAGCTCTGTCCTTCCTGAAATGCCTGAACCACAGAGACAACTGTTCTTCCAGTTGTGCTGGAACCAGGCTTCCTCAGACAGCATTCACTGTGAGCCAGGTGGAGACCTAAACCCTGTGCAGGCATCAACTCAACCTGCAGTCACTGCAGCCCCCAGAGAAAAGGGCTGTTCGCACCACCCTTATAGATGAGGAAAGAGGAGGCACAGGTTGGCTTGGTAATATGCTTAAGGTCTCACTGCAACTTGATGAAGCCAACTAGTTACTTTGCTTCTATTCTTGCCTTGACTAGCTTGGGCAAAGCCACATTACTGTT
The DNA here is from genome assembly GCF_950295315.1 of Erinaceus europaeus. NCBI lineage: Eukaryota > Metazoa > Chordata > Mammalia > Eulipotyphla > Erinaceidae > Erinaceus > Erinaceus europaeus. The sequence goes on from NC_080175.1 coordinate 67,229,634, forward strand.
CAATTTGATGCCAACCTGACTTCCCTGGGCAGACAACTCCACCAATGTGTCCTGAAGCCCTGCCTCCACAGGCCACTGCCCCACTAGGGAAAGAGAAAGGCAGGTTGGGAGTACGGATCCTCCTGCCAATGCCCATGTTCAGCATGGAAGCAATTACAGAAGCCAGACCTTCCACCTTCTGCATCCCATAATGACCCTGGGTCCATACTCCCAGAGGGTTAAAGAATAGGAAAGCGATCAAGGGAGGGGATGGGATATGGAGTTCTGGTGGTGGGAATTGTGTGGAGTGGTACCCCTCTTATCCTATGGTTTTGTCAGTGTTTCCTTTTTATAAATAAAAATTATATAAATTTAAAATAAATATAAAAATTTTTATCATCTAAGAAATTAAATGAATAAACAATTGTCAGGCTGGCAAAATAGCTCACTTGGACAGTTCACTGCTTTGCCGTGTGTGAGACCCTATCACATTGGAGAAGTATTCAGTACTGTGGTCTCTTTCACTCTATTTCTGCCTCTTCCTCTCTCTCTCTCTCTCTCTCTCTCTTTAAAAAATTGTTATCTGGGGAGTCGGGCTGTAGTGCGTGCAGCGGGCTAAGCACAGGTGGCGCAAAGCACAAGGACCGGCATAAGGATCCCAGTTCGAACCCCGGCTCCCCACCTGCAGGGGAGTCGCTTCACAGGCGGTGAAGCAGGTCTGCAGGTGTCTATCTTTCTCTCCTCCTCTCTGTCATCCCCTCCCTCTCTCCATTTCTCTCTGTCCTATCCAACAACAACAACAATAATAACTACAACAATAAAACAACAAGGGCAACAAAAGGGAATAAATAAATAAAATAAATATAAAATAAATAAATAAATAAAAATTTTTTAAAAATTGTTATCTGGTTTTAGGGCTTTACAACAGACATATTACAAATGTCAGAGGAAACAATATATTCCAAGCAACTTCAACTATTCTAGCTCAAAAGTCATGACAGTATTTAGAGAAGGATTCTAAGCCAACATTTATGGAAGATTTATCCCTGCTTCTTTAATCATAGGATGTGGGCAAATATTTGCATTTGAAAGGACAACATGAAGGGCCCTAGGTTTCAAAATTTGTTCACAAGTTTATTAGGAATGATAAGACTGTACACACGAAATAAAGCTTTCTGAGGGAATATTCTTTTTTTTATAAAGATAAACATAACATATGTTGTAAAATCTATGGCCAGACTTCTAAAAAAATTGCAGGTTTGGATGTCAAATGATTACTTAGTTTTTTTTTTATGGCTAAGAAGATGGTCTTGTTAGCATTAATGATGGGGAAGAGGACGGCTGTTTGTGAACTGGTGGAACCCCCTTTTACCTCACTGCTAGCTCATGCTAAGCACATGAAGACAATATTCTCTCCCACTGAGAGAAACACAACCCACCAGGGATTCAGCAGGTGGGAAAGATCCTGGACAAAATTTTCTTTCCAGGACTGTTATCTCTATTAAAAAGATCGAAAGAGAAGCTTTCTTTCATTGGATCAGAACATGTTTTTTAATTTTGTTTGTTTTTATTTGTTGATTTTTACCAGGACCCTGCTCAGCTCTGACTGATGGTGGTGCTGGTGATTGAACCTCAGGCCTCAGAGCCTCAGGCAAGAGAGTCTATTTTGCAGAACCATTAGCCTGACTCCCCAGAACTCTGAATTTTTTTTTAAGATTGCTTCTATCAAAAGTATGTTGATCAATAAGTTATAAATGGGTCTTCACAAGCACTGTTTTTTCTTTCTTGGTCATCTCTGAGGGCATCAATGCTTTGGTTCCTCCCAGCTGTTTAAATCCCAGGGCTGCTCTCCTTGCCCTCCAAAGGAGTGGGCAAGCAGGCTTCCCCAGTGTGAGCTCAGGCAACAGATGGCAGCCCATGAATCTTATATGACAGGCCATGAGTCTGGCAAAGTCATGTGACATACCTCCCAAGATTTTCCAGTACTCCTGAGCTTGTCAGAACTAGTTGTAAACAATGCAAAAGACCCCCTCTATGTTTCTCTCTGTTTATACGTCTCTCTCTTTATCTCCCCCGCTTTATTGGGGAGTTAATGGTCTACAATACAGTTGTTGACACACAGGTATAACTTTTTATCTCCCCATAATAGGTGTTTGCAAGATACTCTCTTCCCCCAGCCTAGGTCCTCTTCTACACCCCTGCCCCAGGACCCCAGAGGCCCTCCATCCTCTTTCCTTCCCTCCTCCCCCAGAATCCTTTGCTTTGGTGCAATATATCCCAACCAGTCCAAGCTTCACCTTGCTTTTCTCCTTACTGTCCTTGCTCCTTAAGTTCCACCTACAAGATACCTACACAATTATAAAAGACAGGATTTTTGGGGGGTGGAGGGGGCAGCCTTTAGCAGAATATCACAGAAGACATGTAGTTTTAAGCCAAACAGCTTGAAATCTGACACTCCTACTGAGGCAAGTAATTCACAGCTCTAAGTTTCACTTTCCTAATGTGCAAAGTGGAAGCAATATGACTACACTTAAGGAGTTGTAAGACTTAAATGATAGGATGTGATGGGCTTGGAGCTCGCACTACGTAGCACATAAAAGAAACAGTTCTGTGCCGTCTGCTATTCTCAGAGCTAGGGGGCCTCACCCAATGCCCACGTTTCCATATCAGTTCCTTGAGCATAGGCATCAACAGACATGGCTATTGTGGGGGCTGACCTCATGTCACCTGCTATAGCAGCTACACATGACTAGAGACAAAATGGACTAAGTAATGTAGTTGTCACCCACCCCCCCACCCCCGACACAGACACACACAAACACAGATTCCCTGGATAAACTGTCATCATTTCAGCCAGGGGTCAAAACAGAGGCAGCAGCAACAAAAACACGAATGAAGAAAGTCCTGTTTCAACCACTGAGGAAAATGAAAGTCAGATGTGTTGACTGGAATTGAATCGAAAGGGCGTCCAACAGGCGTTGGTCTCAAATAAACTGTTCTGGTGTCATACTTCCTTTCCCACATGACTTCTGAACACACGACCCCGACTTTATAACACGGCATCCTTGAGCATGGCTGCAAATGTAGAGTGCAAGTGTACACCACAGCCCAGCTCCTTGAGTGGTTCAAACTGTAGTGCTCATTGCAGAAATTCTTTAAAAATATTCAAGTTGAGATAACAGTCATTATAACAACTCTAATGTCTTTCAATGCCTTTCCCAAGACTTAGTCTCGTTTGATCTTTCTTTAGAACACCCTGCTAAGCAAGCACCACTGTCACGTCAGTGCAAAGTGAGTCGAATAAGAGTAAGGAAACATGGAAGGGACCAAATGTCGAACCTCAGGCTGCTGAGGACAGCAGAGGGAGGACTCAGAGTCTGAGAAAAGCAAGAGCAGGCATTTCCACTTCACAACAGCTCTGCAGCCTCCCTAGTACAGAAAGACCTGAGTCTCTGGACTCAGACACCCTAAGCTCTAGCTGAGAAGCAGTGCTGTAGAATCCAATGGCATTAGCCTACGGTGGAGCCGAGGACTAGACCTGGGACCCCAGGGGCCTCAGCCATGCATTGTGGCATCTCCTGAGCCTGGCCTCCCAGGCTTTGATAGCTCTGTATTTCATAGATTGGGGACTGGGCCTCATCTCCATGAGACCATAAACTCTTGAAGGCAGGAAGAAGGCATAGTAAGCATTCAAAACTGTATTGCATGGGGGAAAAGGTATTAGTCAGTCACAATCGTGGTGAGGAAGTGGAATCCACTGCATTTACCCTGTCACTAGATCCTTAGATTCATCCCTTCCCATCCTCACATGGTCCTTGGTTTCTTTGCAGGCAATATACAGACTCTGAGTGTTCCACCGGGTTAAAAATGTGAACTCCAGAGAGACAGGCTGGGAGTATGGATCGACAATGCCCATGTTCAGTGGGGAAGCAATTATAGAAGCCAGACCTTCCACCTTCTGCTCCCCATAATGACCTTGGGTCCATACTCCCAGAGGGTTAAAGAATAGGAAGCTATCAGGGGAGGGGATGGGATACAGAGTTCTGGTAGTGGGACTTGTGTGGAGTGGTACCCCTCTTATCTTATGGTTTTGTCAGTGTTTCCTTTTTATAAATAAAAATTTTTTTTAAAGTGAACTCCCTAGAAATGAACCTAACATGTAACCCAGCAATTTCTCTCCTGGGAATTTACCCAAAGAAAACAAACATACTCATCCAAAGAGATCTCTGTAAACCTATGTTCACAGCAGCACAATTAATAATAGCCAAAACCTGGAAGCAACTCAGGTGTCCAACAACAGCTGAGTGGCTGAGAAAGTTGTGGTCTATATACAGGATGGAATACTACTCACAATTATGAAATACTGTTAAAATTATGAAGTCACCTTCTTCATCTTATTTTGGATGGAGCTTGAAGGAATCATGTAAAGTGAAATAAGCAAAAAAGAGAAAGATGATCTCACTTATAGACAGAAGTTAAGAAATAAGATAAGAGAGAGGAAGCACAGTAAAATTTGGACTAGACATGGTGTAATTGTTCCAAAGCAAAAGACTCTGGGGAAGAAGGGGGGAGAAGGGGTGAAGAGAACCTGGGGTCTCGTTGTGTGATCACGGAAAACGACTTAAGTCAAGAGAGAGAGTGTTCTGCAAAGAACTCTAATGGGGAGATGAGAAGTTGTACCTATATGTCAACAATGACACTGTAAATCATCATTATCCCTGCCCCAAATCAAAGTGAAAAAATGTGGACTTTCAATACCCACTCTGTCCCTTCTCAGAATAGTAATGAGCAACCTTTTTTTGCTCACTTCCATTACTGTAACTTTCTCCTCTGTGAAAGGAGAGCAGTCTTTCCCAGTAGGATGGTAATCTGCTGGCACAAGTCTGTCTGGAAGACAGATTCTCCTGCACAATGCAGGGGGGGACCCCACCCAACACGTATTAGTGAGACGACCAGACCAGCCAGCTCCACTGTTTTTTATCTCAGCAACCATCAGCACAGACTGCCAGGCTCACTGGACAAGAATGAGCTGGTCCTTGCTCAAGTACCTTTAACTCACAGAGCTGTCTCCAAGACAAGGAGCTCCTTCAGAGAAACTAAACTCTGTGGTAGCCCCCTGAGTCACACTGAAGAGAGACGTCTGAAGAGAGACGGAAATACAGGCACTGAGCCCCAGGGAAATGAACAGAGGTTGTGTGCTCAGCCATCCCTCTGGCCGCCATGTGCATTGAGGGATTTCTCAGACCTCTGGGGTGATGGGAACCCATACACAGATGCGAGTTTAGAGCGCACAATGTGCTGAGTGCCTGTGTGGGCACTGGGGGTCCAGAAGGACAGCACGTGGAGGATGAAGAGAAGGAGTCGTCCCTTCCTCCTCTCCCTGCCCTGTGAGTTGGCCTTCTTCCCCACCAAAAGAGTCCTAGCTCTCACACAACCTCTCTCTAACCAACCTCTCATAGCTCCATCAGTCATCTCCCTCCTCAGCTTCTTCTGCATTAAGACTTTTGATTTGGGGTGGGGGGGGGGGTCAGGCATAGTGAGTTAAGCATACATGGCTCGAAACTCAAGAACCAGAGTAAGGATCCTGGTTTGAGCTCCCGGCTCCCCACCTGCAGGGGAGTCACTTCACAAGCGGTGAAGCAGGTCTACAGGTGTCTATCTTTCTCTCCCCCTCTCTGTCTTCCCCTCCTCTCTCCATTTCTCTCTGTCCTATCCAGCAACAACATCAATAACAACAATAATAACCACAACAATGGGACAGAGGACCTAGTGGGGTTGTATTGTTATATGGAAAACTGGGAAATGTTCTGCATGTACAAACTATTGTATTTACTGTTGAATGTAAAACATTAACTCCCCAATAAAGAAATTTAAAAAAAAAAACCACAATAATAGTAAAAATGACAAGGGCAACAAAAAAGGAAAATAAATAAATAAATAAAATATTTTAAAGGACTTTTGATCTTTTAATTGGAGGAATTCATGTTTATAGTAAATACAGTCATTGATAAAATTTCTGTTTTCTGCAAAATACTCTCCCCCTCTACCATCATGCACTGGGACCGGAATGCTCCGTGCTCAGCTCCAACATACCCATCAAAAAAGATGTGTGTAGACCTATGTTCATAGCAGCACAATTTGTAACTGCCCAAACCTGGTAACAACAACAGATGAGTCGCTGAGAAAGTTGAGGTCTTTATATACAATGGAATACTACTCAGCTATTAAAAATGGTAAATTCACCTTCTTCACCTCATCTTAGATGGAGTTTGGAAAAGTCATATTAAGTGAGATAAGCTAGAAAGAGAAGAATAAATTTTCTTTTTAATATTTTATTAATTCATGTTTTTGGATACAGTCAGAGAGAAACTGAAAGGGGAGATAAAGTGGAAGAGAGAGAGAAGAGAGAGAGAGAAGAGAGAGAGAGAGAGAGACCTGCAGAACTGCTTCCCCACTCAAGAAGCGTGCCCCCTGCAGGTGGAGACCAGGAGCATGAGCTCACTCAGGTCTTTTCCACGGCATTGTATGTGCACCACCAGGCCCATCTAATACATTGTCAAGCATCTGTTTCATGCCTGTTCCCTCCACCTCACTCTCCAGTTGCCCTGTGACCTCACAGGCATGTGCTCTGAAGGCTTTAGGTTCCTCTGTTCAGCTGGATTCAAGGCTACAGGCTCCATGCTCCCAGCCCACTCCATCCTCCCCGCAGACTGCCTCTGTGCCATCCTCCCGTTTCCGATGATCTCTGGTCCAGAGCTGGGTCTCCTCCCAGATGCCACCTCCTCCAGTAGCCTCTCCACTCCTCAGGGCCCCACCAGCGTCTGGGGAATCTGTACAGCACATGCAGTTCCCTAGGCCTCTGTTTCCCAAGCTCCCTGGAGGTGAGGGGATGTCAAGATCCCCAGTTTACGGTGCCTACTGAGCTCTCAGTGATTATTTGTGGGTCAGATGGAGAATAAACAAGCATGGATATGACCACCAGGGGACTGGGTGGTGGTACAGCTGGTTGAGTGCACATGTTACAATGTGCAAAGACCCGGGTTCAAGCCCCCAGGCCCTACCTGCAGGAGGAAAGCTTAGTGAGTGGTGAAGCAGTATTGCCGGTGTCTCTCTGTCTCTCTCCCTTTCTGTCTCCCTCTACCCTCTTGATTTCTGGATGTCTCTATCCAATAAATAAAGATAATAATTGTATAAAATGAATATGGTGCTGCACCAAAGTAAAAGACTCTGGGGTGGGTAGGAAGGGTTCAGGTCCTAGAACACATGCAAAGGAGGACCTAATGGGGGTTGAACCGTTAAGTGGAAAACTGGGAAATGTTATGTGTGTACAAACTATTGTATTTTACTGTCAACTGTAAGCCATTAATCCCCCAATAAAGAAACTAAAAAAATGAATATGACTGCTCACGCTATGGACAACGAGCAACAACATGTGTGCAAAGCTTTCTAGCTCACAGGGCATTTTGCACATACACATGCATCTTATTTAATTTTCCTTTGCATCCTGCAATGCCAACAGGATTCCTTAAATCCTCTTTCCAGCTAAAGCAGTAACGATTGAGAGTTATGGAGAGGTCTGACCAGGGTCCTGGTATGCAGGAGGAAGCTGGAGGCCTCAGGCCCTGACCCTTGAGCCCACGCTCTGCTTTCTGAAGCCTCTGTAAATTTGTGGCGTTTCGTATTCGGGTGCACACAGTATTCTGTAAACACTCCTCATCGAACTCTGATCATCAAGAAGCCAGCCTGCTCAGCTTGTACTTCAACAGCGTACCAGGGAGAAGGAACATCACTGGAGTCGGTTTCATTTTAACAAAGAGAAATGTATCTAGAAAAGGAAAGATACAGTCAGAACGACAGACCCCTCCCCTCCCTCTTTCACCTAGAAAACCTGAGTTGAGGGCTTCTGATGAAATGACTGCGGACCTGCCCCGTGACTCACTGAGCACGAATAGCAGGACCAGCAGGTGGAACGGCAGTGAAGCAACTGTTGGCCAAGAACAACTCTGATCCCAGGCGACTAGTGCAATCTCATCAAAGCCCGAGGCCTTCCCAGGCCTCTCACCCTGACTCAGCTAACTCCCCTTGTGCTGAAAACCTCCACAGGACTGTCTTGTGCATTGTCTTGCTGTTGCAAGCATCTGGCAGAGAAAAAGAAAAATGCCGTCCCGAGTCAGTTTACCTCTCTGCCCATCCCAAAGTTTCTTCTAGTCTCGGCTGCAGAAAAAGTTGGCAAGTGTGAGAACAGTTATTCATGGAGATCTCTCTCTCTCTCTCTCTCTCTCTCTCTCTCTGGTACTTTCTCCTCATATTTTGCCTCTCTTCCCTCAGTCCTGGACCCAGTACTGGCAGAAGCTTCCTTCTCTGACCCTTGCCAGCTTTCACCACTTGAACACTGTGCGCTCCCAAGATACACCTCCCGTTTGCCGCACATTCATCCTCTCTGTTGCATAATCCTGGAATCTATTCTGGCTGAGAATCTCTCTTCCTGGCATGTGCCCACACTCTTCTAGTTTCCCTCCTCCCTAGCTGGCTGCTGACTTGAATGGCTCCTCGAGTTTTTCTTCCGTCCACCATTTGCACGCTGGTCTTCCTCAGACCCTAGTGCACTTTTCTCCACACGTTCATTCTGGCAGTTACAGAGAATGCTAATGTTTCCTTTCCCTGTGCTTCTGTGGCCTCCTAGGAGAGCACGACTGAGTGCATTTCTTTCTATGGAGTCTCTTGCTCCTCTGAAAGATGGGGTGCCCCCTGAAGGTGGAGGCCATCTCTGCATCTCCAGTCACTAGTGTTTATTGGGCTCTCTGTACTGCTCCCAGCCTTGCTGTTAATGTTGAGATACCATTATCATCATTGTTATTATTATTATTATTGCCACCAGGGTTCTTGCTGGGGCTCTGTTTCTTCACTGTGACTCCACCACTCCCAGTGGCCATTTTTTCCTTCTATTTTCTTTTCTTTTCTTTTATTTGATAGGGCAGAAAGAAATTCAGAGGGGCGGGGAAACAGAAAGGGAGAGAGAAACTGAGACACCTACAGCACTGCTTCACCACTCATGAAGCTTCCCCTCTGCAGGCTGGGAGTAGGGTCTTGAACCCAGGTTCTTGTGCATGGAAACGTGAGTTCAACTTGATGCACCACCACCCAGCCCTCCTGGCAATCACTTTTTTGATAGAGGGTAAAAAAAGGGAGAGGGTGAGCGGTAGCGCAGTGGGTTAAGCAAAGCTCAAGGACTGGTGTAAGGATCCCAGCTCCCCACCTGTGGAGGGGTTCACTTCACAAAAGGTGAAGCAGGTCTGCAGGTGTCTGTCTTTCTCTCCTCCTCACTGTCTTCCCCTCCTCTCTCAATTTCTCTCTGTCTTACCCAACAGCAACAACAATTAAAAAAAAAACAAAACAGTAATGATGAACAACAGCAACAAAAGGGGGAAAAAATGGCCTCCAGAAGCAGTGCATTTATAGTGTAGGCACCGAGCACCAGCAATAACACTGGAGGCAGAGAGAGAGAGAGAGAGAGAGAGAGATGAGAGATAGCATAATGGTTCTGCAAAAATTTTCATGCCTGAGGTTCTGAGGTCCCAGGTTTAATTGCCAGCACCACCATAAATCAGAGCTGAGGAATTCTGGGGGTGGGGGAGGGGGAGAAGGGAAGAAAAAGAAAAGATAACACTTATATAGTAAAAGATGATTTCCAGATGCATTCAGCTGTCCCACAGTAATGCACAGTAATGCTTCAACAGGACCATCAGAGCTCATTTTTGTCACATTTGAGAAACAATGCAATGTATTTCAATGTATTTACCTATTTTCTGGGAGAGAAAGAGAGAGAGAGAGTGAGAGAGAACACAAACACTACTCTACCACCATGGAGTTTTACTATTGTTTGCTGCTCTTCTATAACTCTGGGTATCAAACTCAGGGCCTCGGGCATTCAAGACATACACTCTACTACTGAGCTACCTTCCAAGCCCAACAATATGATATTTAAGGCAAACAAGCTAAACTGGATGTGCGTGGAGAAGAAAGTCATGAGAAGCTTGCCAGGCTTCCTAGTACAGGGACTGGGCTGACAGATCACTGATTCATCATTAAACCAATGTGATATTAGCACTAGTATACAGTTAGTAAGAGGCTACAATGTAACCAGGAAGACTTTTCAGTTATTAGTTTAGTTATAATTCATTGATATGATACCTACTTCTATGCAAAACTTATAAGTAGTAATAAAACTCATCAGAGAAACTCTACTATGGATGAGGCCAGAATAATGGGGGGGGGGGTTTTTTACTGAAACAATGCTGTGAGTACAGCAGACACATCTGAATTGTACATTTTAAGGGAAATATAGGTAATTCCCTTGATTCTGGAGAGATATAACCAGCAGGGGCCAGGTGGTGGCATACCTGGTTGAGTGCAAATTTTACAATGTACAAAAACCCAGGTTCAAGCCCCCAGTCTCCACTTGCAGGGGGAAAGCTTTCCAAGTAATGAAGCTGTGTTGCAGGTCTCTCTCTCCCTCTTTATTATCCCCTCCCTCTTGATTTCTGGCTGTCTCTATCCAATAAAAAAAAAAAAAGATAATAAAATAAATAGTTTGAAAAAGAGAAATATCTAGCAGGAAAAATCAGTTTTACATTTTATAACAAAAATAAACAACTTGCTTCTTATAAACAAAACAACAAGGGAAAAAGACATAGTCAAAACACTCAAAAAAGCAATGTATTCATGCCTGCACAGAATGCACTTAAACTCACTGTTCTTCACTATCTGAAGCCTATTCAGTAAGACTGTTACATTTTCACAATGCAACAGTCACATTGGGGAGTTTCCACCAAAATAGAATTTTTTTATTATGAAAGTGCATATCATAAAAAGAACCATTGTAATCTCAGGAAAAAGGACACTTCTCTACACGGTTAAGAGAAGAATTAGATAAAGGAAACGTAATTTCTGAGTCAGTGATTATTTCCACCTCAAGACAGGGTTCTCAAAAAAAAAGTCAAAAGATGGATGAAAAGTAAGACTATGGGAGTCGGGCGTAGCACAGCGGGTTAAGCACAAGGACCAGTGCAAGGATCCCGGTTCAAGGCCCCGGCTCCCCACCTGCAGGGGAGTCGCTTCACAGGTGGTGAAGCAGGTCTGCAGGTGTCTATCTTTCTCTCCCCCTCTCTGTCTTCGCCTCCCCTCTCCATTTCTCTCTGTCCTATCCAACAATGACATCAATAACTACAATAAAAAAAAAAAAACTAAGACTATAATTGCTCACAATTTTGTGATGGGGACTTGTTGAAACAGAAGCAGCGTACACAGTATCTAGTCTGTACCAGAAAATCAAATCAACTCATGAACAGGCAGATGCCTTGGGGAAATCACTTTAGAAGGTGGAAGCTAAATCTGGAGAGCACATGTGTGCCCAGACTCTGATCCATTAGAAGAGAAACTGATGGTGCAGTCCTTTGATATCACTCAGCTCCAGGTGATCACACAAGACAACTCAATTAATTAAAAAAAATAAAAACTTGGGAGTTGGGCAGTAGTGCAGTGGGTTAAGCGCAGGTAGTGTGAAGCACAAGGACCAGAGTAAGGATCCCGGTTCAAGCTCCTGGCTCCCTACCTGCAGGGGAGTCCCTTCACAAGCTGTGCAGCAGGTCTGCAGGTGTCTATCTTTCTCTCCCCTTCTCTTTCTTCCCCTCCTCTCTTCATTTCTCTCTGTCCTATCCAACAACATCAATAACAACAATAATAACTACAATTTTAAAAAGGGCAACAAAAAGGGAATAATAAATAAATAAATATTTAAAAAAAAAAAACGTGTCCTTTAATTTCCACTCTTCAAAGTAGCTTGCTCAAATTCAAGAACCAAATACAACTCACTTTTAGTTGAAAATGGTACCTTGTAGCCACTGTGACACAAGGGATGGGTTTCACTTAGTTCCCAATTTCTGAAACCAGGCTGCTGTAATATGACTACCCAACAGAAGACAGAATTAAGCCAAGGGAAACCTTTAGAGTCCAAAGTTACAAACTAGATGCCAGAGAACTGCAAACCAACCAATTCGATGCCTGTTGAAATGGAAGAAATGCCTTTGAGTCTTTCCATACCTACCTTGGCATGGTGGACATACAAGAGATATCTAATACGTGCTTTCTGAGTTATTAATATCAATAGCAGGGGGTAGACAGCATAATGGTTATGCAAAGAGAATATCATGCCTGAGACTCCGAAGTCCCAGGTGCAATCCCCCCATACCACCATAAGTCAGAGCTGAGTAGTGCTCTGGTGCTATCTGTATCTTTCTCTCTCTGCATCTCTCTGAAAAATAAAATAAAAAATTAAAATAAAAAGAGAGAGTTAAAAAAATATCAATAGCAAGTGTTAATTAAATACTCAGTACTGTACCAGCACCATTATTTCATCATCACAATTACCTTACAAAACAGGTTTGGATATTGTCTACATGTTGAATAGTGGTGTCTAGAATAAACAGTAACAGGCTCAAGAGACTCAGCTGCCAGGTGTCAGAGAGTAGACTGAGCTCCTCAACTCAGATGGATACTGGCCACAGTCATCACAACCATCAATCAATATGGGAGGGGAGGGCAAGTTACACTGAATGTTTGCTGCATCACTTGCCTTTCTCATCACTTATCTTCCTGGGCCCATTTACTGAAAATGTATAGTAAAAACCTGACTTAAGTTTCTTACTACTGGAAGCATGGCCCGTGGAGTGGATAGGAGTCTGTTCTTGCCCTGGGGTCTGTGGGAAATACAGAATCCTAACCACATCCCAGAAACAGAAGCTACGTCATAACAACATACTTGTATCATCAATTAACATAATTTGCAAGGTGCTGGTTTAGATCAGATCCAAAATGACAAGCTTACTTTGTGATGGGAGGAAAGAAAGGGAGAGAAGAAAAACATGCAACATACAACCAAAGAGATTCCTCAATGAACACACCACCTTGCCATGGCTGGACCAGGTGACCTTAAGTCATCTAGACACAGAATGATTTATTTATAGCAGGAAGACTGGAAAATTATTCCCTAGAGAACTGAGGATAGAGGTGAGCAGCTGAATCTATAGGGTGTACATCCCTACTTTTCTAGACTATCCAACCACCACCACCCTCCTTTTTTAAAACAAAGGCAGAGAGAGTAAAAGAGGCCACAACACTAAAGCTACTTACCTGTAGCAGAAGCCAGGCTCGAACCTGGGTCCTAAACACTACAGAGTAGGTCACTATCCAGGTGAGTTATTCCACTGGCCCTCCATATGCGTCTTCAGAATAATGATGCATTAGATAGCAAGTAAAAGGTGCACTGTCTTTAGCAAGTACTGAACCCCCCCCCACTGGGCAAAAAATAGGTTTCCTATAGACAGGTAAACTCAAGCTCCGTAAGGTGACAGATAAAAACTAGTCTTTGGGTGGGGAGCTTATTACAGGGTATACAGATCGTTGCATGTTATAAGCTTGAAACTCACATAATCTTACATGAATGTCACCTCAGTTATAACAAAACAACAATCTGCATGGTACTACTGCCTTTCTTTACAATAGGGAGTGACCGTCACATCAACATTACTCTTTTGAATACAAATCCATCAGCACAGTAGACTCTAAAGACAACTTGAATTTGAGTTTAAACTTAAGTGAGTTCAATATGGCTTATAGTTTTCTTTCTAAAGGACACTCCTTATTCAGACATGTTCTGTTTTTAACCAGGACATTAAGTTTCTGACATGTGAGTTATATTGGGCTGTGAGTCAGAATTTTTCTACCTGTTTATATAGAGTTCTAAAACCCCAGGGAGGCCTCATACAAAAGCCATGTATATAATTAAAAAGTGATTTTAGTAGATCAGATATGTATACTTGACTTTTGTTTGTATTCTCATTCTGAAAGTCTGTAATAAAAAGATTTATTTCTGAATCACACATCTACATTTCTCAGAGCTAAGAGAGTACACTGCACACCAATAGAAATTCTATGTTCTTTACTTAGTTTGATCCTTTTCATCATTTGTGATATTCTAGGCAGAGTATTCCTTTTAAAAAGTCTTTAGTTAAGTATTCATGGCACTTTCTCCTTACTGCCTATCTTCATTTAGGAGAAGTTGGAATGGTCAGAAATGCCTTTTTAATTAGCCATATAGTTTCTGGAAAATTTGCAAGATGCCTCTCCTTTAACCACAGTGGGCTGATAAGAGGAGCTACTTCTAATTCTTAACCCACATGTCCTGTTGAAATCATTAATCACCCCGTGGACTCAGAGACAGTCTTTGAAGTGTATCAAACCACCTGGAGGCTTACAGTCAAGAGGAGATGGGACTGAGTACATTCGCCATCAGATGGTGCACAGAAAGCAGAGGCCAGGACTCGTACAGCTGAGGGGTTTAACTCAGAACTGAGTCTAGAGGCTGCTGAAACAGAAGGCATTTGTCTTGCTGCCAGAGGAGCACTGATGGGAACCCACAGGCCTGAGTCAGCTCAGGCAGGGAAATCCAAGAGGCCTGAGGGATGCCAGGAAAAAAGCATATCCCAGGTCTCTTCACAGACCTAGATTCCTGATTCAAATGAGACCCGTAACAGAACGTCCTAAAAGCCAATAACAACTGTGCCAACCAACCTCTTTGCTCTTGGTATAATCAATGAGTAAGCACATCCTGGCAGACTTCAGCAATAGGTTTGTAGAGTCACAAAAATATGTATGCCTTTTGGACATGCTAATCATACTCTAAAAATCTGAATTTACTCAGAGCAACTCGGAGCACATTATCTGCATGCCTGAAGCCCTAGGTTCCATCTCTCACCCCACCATATGCCAGAGCTGAGCAGAACTCTTTCCAGTCTCCTCCTCGATCCCCGCCTCCATACACACACACACATTCCTTATCTCTTATACAAATAAATAAACTATTTTAAAATAAAAACGTAGAGAAAGGGGTCCAGGTGGTGGCTCACAAAGTAGAAAGCACATGTCACAAGGCACAAACACCCAGTTAAAACCCTTAATCCCCACTTCCAGAGGGGGAGCTTCACAAGGGGTAGAGCAGTGAGTGCTGCAGATGTCTGTCTCTGTCTCTCTGTTCTCTCCCTGTACTTCACCGTTTATCAAAAACAACAAGAAAACAGGTGGCTTCTGGGAGCAGTGGAGTCATGTAGGCAATGAGCCCTAGTGATAAGCTTGATGGCATATAGAAAGAAAGAAAGAAAGAAAGAAAGAAAGAAAGAAAGAAAGAAAGAAAGAGAGGAGGGGGGAAGGAAGGAGAAAGAATGAAAGAAAGATAAATAGAAAGAAAGAAAGAGAACGGAAGGAAGGAGAAAGAAGAAACAGAAAAAGAAAGAGAGGAGAAAAAAGAAAGAAGGAGAAACAGAAAGGAAGGAAGGAGAAAGAAAGAAGAAACAGAAAAAGAGAGAGAAGAAAGAAAGAAGGAGAAACAGAAATAAAGAAAGAGAAAGAAAGAAAGAAAGAAAGAAGAAACAGAAAAAGAAAGAGAGGAGAAAGAAAAGAGAAAAAGAAAGAAAGAAAGAAAGAAAGAAAGAAAGAAAGAAAGAGAGAAAGGGAAAAGAGAAAAGAGGAAATAGAAATACAGAAAAATGTTCACTGACAAGAATAAATGTAGACATGTGCATTTAGGTTTCTTTTATTCTTTTAAAGCTCCGTTTATTTATGAGGATAGAGAAAGAACCAAAGGATCACCCTGTCAAGGACTGAACTCAGGACCTCACACTTGAAAAATAAAATGGAGACAGTATTAAGAGGAAGATAGCACAGCACTGAAGCCCCCAGTCTCCTAACCACTTTGTCAGCTGCACTGGGGGGGGGGGGGAGTGGTTAAACACACTCAAAATGACAACTGGGGGGTTGCCTTGACTGAATGATGACAGTTCCATGGCACCGACTTGAGAATTTGGGATGTCATAATGTGACCTCAGAGCCAAGTCTGAATCCCCTTCTCTCCTCAACAAACTGTGGCAGGTCACTGAATTTCTCAAGCTCTGTCTCTGTAAGGTACAGGAAGATGCCACATTGCTCTGACTCTGAGATGCATCTGACTTTCTCCCTCTCCCCAACAAGTTGTGTTTTATCTTCTTGGCTCCGTGATTCTAAGATAAACTTCCTGGAACCCTTGCACCAACATATTTGTACTTTCCTGACACTAGCACAACTATTTTATTTGTCTTCTGCATCTAGTAGATAACATTCCATCCTCTACAGTTCCTTGAAAGGCTGAAGTTTAACTGATGCTGGTGTGTTTTGCCATTGGCAGTGTCTTTAAGTCAAGTAAATATAAGGGCATTACAATCTCAGCATTTTGACCATCATAATCTGTAGTATCTACCCCCCACCAAATGGCAAAAGCTAATATTATTATTTTTTAAGATCTGAGACACCATGGGGTACAGAAAATAACTGTGGAATTAGCCTACTAGCTGATATCTATTTGGAACACTGTGTTCAGTCTAAAGGCTATGGAACAAGACAAACCAGGGAAAATTACAGAATAGACTGGAGGTTGGGAAAGAATCTGAAAAAGTAAAAGCAATGACAACTGACTGAAAGAATCTGGAATTTTTAAGCTGAACAAAAAATGAGATCTCGATCTCTCTCTCTCTCTCACTCTCTCTCTCCTGGATTTCACCATTCCTGGTCCACTTTTTTCAGATAGAGAGAGATTGTTGGGGAGACAGCATAATGGTTATGCAAAAAGAATTTCATGCCTGAGGCAGCAAAGGTCTCAGGTTCAATCCCCAGCATCACCAAAAGCCAGTATTCTGGGGAAAAGTAAACTGGAGACTGTGTGGAGAGGAAGATACCACAGCACTGAAACCTCCTTCAATGTGTTACGGGGCTTGATTCAAACCTGGAGTAGACCCATGGCAAAGCTATAACCTGTCCAAGTGAGCTGCTTTGTTGGCCAAGAGATTTTTTCCCAACATAGCAAGACCAGTGGATGTGAATATTTCCTGGAACAAAGAGATAGAAAACCCAACTCACTTCAACAAAAAGGAGAACTCTGGCCATTTGAGTTCCTCAGGAAATGAAATAGTCCTAGAGAGAGGAAAGCTTCCTGAAACAGGAACTGAGTACACCCTCACTCCCAGATGGCCCTGTGTCAGTGCGCCCTTAAAATGCCTCCATCTTGGTATTAGACTACACCCTGCATTCACTTCAGCTTTACAGTTCCTTGCCTCGGCAGGTGCAGACCTCTGGGGACCTCTCCTCCAGTAGGAACTCCGCAAGAATCTAGCACAAGATGGTCAAAAACAATGGGGGAAATGTAGTCACTGGGCTAGTGTCTGGTTATTGGAAAACTCATGAGAAGCAAAGACTCAGTTTAGATAGAGAAGACCAGCCAACTCTGCCTCAGGTGGGCAGAAGCAGCATCTCCAAGGTTCCACAGAGCAGGAAAGCAGAGCAAGTCCTTTGCAAGCCCCGGGGTGTTTAAAAAAAAAAAAATTACTAGAACCTGATCTACTCTGTATAGAAAGTTTCAGTCAGATGAACCCTAATGATTCTTTTTTTTTTTCTCCACCAGAGCTGTGCTCAATACTGTCTTACAGTGTGCTAGAAACTGAACCTGGGACCTTGGAGCCTCAAGCAGGAAAATCTTTTGTGTCACTATTCTGCTATCTCCATGATCCAATGATTCCTTAAGATGGGCCACCCTTGGTGAACTCTACATTCTATTCCTCAAGATACAGGTCAGCTTCCTTGTTGCCCCACTTGCAGACTCTTTCCTTCCTTTCTTTCTTTTTAAGATTTGTTTGTTTATGCAAGAAATAAAGAGAATGGAAGAGGACCAGAATTTCACCCTGGCATTTCTGATGCTGGGGACTGAACTTCAGACCTCATGCTTGAAGAAACAGTACTTTATCCACTGCACCATCTCCCGGGCTGCCAAGATTTTTCTTAAATTAACTCTCCCCATGTTTTAAGGAAGAACTGCCATCTAAACTCTATGAAAAACCGCTCAAGATCTCTAAATCATGCAGAAGCATAACTTTGGATTGTATCTTTTTTTAAATATTTATTTATTTATGCCCCTTTTTGTTGCCCTTGTTTTTTATTGTTGTAGTTATTATTGTTGTTGTTAATTGATGTCGTCATTGTTGGAAAGGACAGAGAGAAATGGAGAAAGGAGGGGAAGACAGAGAGGGGGAGAGAAAGATAGTCACCTGCAGATCTGCTTCACCACCTGTGAAGTGACTCCCCTGCAGGTGGGGAGCCAGGGGCTCGAAGCTTGAACTGGGATCCTTACGCCCATCCTTGCGCTTTGCACCACTTGTGCTTAATCAATCCACTGTGCTATTGCCCAACTCCCTGGACTGTATCTTATCAGCTTTTCTTTGAATGCTGATATTCAGCTTAGTGTGGACTTTGTGATTTGACCATATTGTCAGTGATACAATCATTTTTATCTGAATCACACACAGCAAAGGCAGAGGTTACCAGTCTGGCCCAACACACTAGTAACTCGCTTATATAAAACAATCAGTGGATACTTTTAACAAGTGAAAATGAATGGCATAGGAACCTGCTGCAAGCCCTTCTTCACTTCCACTGTGCCACCTCCCGGATCAAGCCCTTCTTTGTTTCATTCCTCAGACACAACTTTGTGTTCAAGAGAAGTCAAAGGCACTGAGTTTTTGTTATCTCTCCTTGCTTAATCAAGGGTTACATCCACACTGTTTGTACAAAGACATTTCTTTTTTTCTTTTATTTTTTTATTTTTATTTATTTATTTATTTATTCCTTTTGTTGCCCTTGTTTTTTTATTGTTGTAGTTATTATTGATGTCATTGTTGGATAGGACAGAGAGAAATGGAGAGAGGAGGGGAAGACAGAGAGGGGGAGAGAAAGATAGACACCTGCAGACCTGCTTCACCGCCTGTGAAGTGACTCCCCTGCAGGTGGGGAGCCGGGGGCTCGAACCGGGATCCTTCCGTTGGTCCTTGTGCTTAGCGCCACCTGCGCTTAACCCGCTGCGCTACCGCCCGACTCCCACAAAGACATTTCTTACCATTGATTCTGCCATAAAAACAGATCGATAGAAATGTGCATTAAGTCAAATCAAAATTCCCTCTCCCACGACGTGAAACAGTTCTCACATGTCCAGTGCTGGTGTTTAGGAGTACAAAGATCAATCATCCCAGCAAGGGTTCACAGTCCACAGGAAGAGATACTACTTTTTAATAGAGATGGGGGGAGGGGCAGCACCATAGCTTCCAAATTCAGTGTGGGCGAGGCCAGGCTCAAACCTAGGTAGCTCACAAGGTAAAGAAGCTCACTGCCCAAGTAAGCTATTTTACCGGCCTGAAGAGGCAGGCTTTTTGCAGGTGGCTTTCAGAGCGTGAAGAGCAGAGCAGTGGGCATCAGTTGAATGAACACTCAATCTGAGGCTGGGCCTGCATACTGAAGAAAAGGCACATTGGAGAGGAATCTTAAAAACCACACTGGAACTCACCAAACATACTTGAAAAGAAAAACATTTCAGGAAAAGGCAACAGATACCATGTGTCGGACTATGGAATCTAAAGAACAAAAACCAAAAACAAAAACCACACACACACACACACACACACACCTTGCATTCTTGAGCAAGAGAACAAGGCAGGGTGAGGAACAGAATTGTTTTAAGGTATCTAGGACAGAAGAAGATACCATGTGAATTGGGGGTAGTGTACCTATAGAGTGTGCATATATGTTTGATATATGTAAGAACACTCTTTAAGGGGCCAGGTGGTGGAGCATCTAGTTGAGCACACACATACTATGGTACCTGGGTTCAAGGCCCCACTTCCCACCTGCAGGGAGGAGTATCACAAGTAGTGACACAGGTCTATACCTCTCTCTCTCTCTCTCTCTCTCCTCCCTCTCTCTCTTCTCTAGCCCTCCCTCCCCAACTCCCTCAATTTCTCACTGTCTCTAGCCAAAATAAAAAATAAATAAAATATTAAAAAGAGCAAAGCTAGCTATGTGAAAGAGCATTTTCTAAAAACACAACTGCTAACAAGGAATCCTGGGCTCCCGTGTGTAGACAAGCCTCCATCAGCAATCATTGGGTTTGGGGGGTCAATCTGGGTTCTGATCCAAGCTCAGCTCTCAGGAAGATGTTGACCACAACTTGATATGCTGTAAGATGGTGAACTCCTTTCACACCACACCAAGGTGTCACCGTGGCAGAGTCCTACAGTGGGTGGGGTCTTAAAGAGGACCAGAGACTGTCAATGGTACCCCCCAACCAAGCCCTCATTCAATGAGAGAAATGTCCACTGAGAACTGGCATTACTATTGCCACAGGACTTTACTCTGGTAATATCTTTCTACTGACTTTATCATCCTGGTTTTTTACCCACTCACATGGGTATGAGTGTGTGTGTCTGTGTGTGTGTCTGTATGTGTGTGTGTGTGTGTGTGTGTGTGTATGTGTGTTTAATGGTGTGTAATTATTCATGCAAGCCAACTCATGCCTTTAGTTGAGCACAGTCAATAAAAAAATGAAATAAAGTCTCATTCTATGCAACCCAGGGGTCCAACAACAGATGAGTGGCTGAGCAAACTGTGGTATATATACGCAATAGAATACTACTCAGCTAAAAAATGTTGACTTCACCGTTTTCAGCTGATCTTGGGTGGACCTTGAAAAATTCATGTTAAGTGAAGCAAGTCAGAAACAGAAGGATGAATATGGGATGACCTCACTCTCAGGCAGAAGTTGAAAAACAAGATCAGAAAAGAAAACACAAGTAGAACCTGAACTGGAATTGGCATATTGCACCAAAGTAAAAGACTCTGGGGTGGGTGGGGAGAATACAGATCCAAGAAGGATGACAGTTGTATTGTTATATGGAAAACTGGGAAATGCTATGCATGTACAAACTATTGTATTTACTGTCAAATGTAAAACATTAATTCCCCAATAAAGAAATTTTAAAAAATTAAAATATTCTACACCATACTATAACCAACACTAAGAACAACAGCAGCTAACATTCGCCTGACACTGTGTGGCATTATTCTATTAATCTTCACAAGAACCCTAGAAGGTAAGTATTAGTAGTAAATCCTGATTTAAGATAGAAGGAGGTTTCACTTTAGAGAAGTCTAACTCTAACCCATCAATGCTGATTCACTTTTTTTTTAATGTTTATTTTTTCCCTTTTGTTGCCCTTGTTGTTGTTTTTAATTGTTGTAGTTATTATTGTTGTTGTCATTGATGTCATTGTTAGATAGGACAGAGAGAAATGGAGAGAGGAGGGGGAGACAGAGAGAAGGAGAGGAAGATAGACACCTGCAGACCTGCTTCAACGCCTGTGAAGCGACTCCCCTGCAGGTGGAGAGCCGGGGGCTCGAACCGGGATCCTTCTGCAGGTCCTTGAGCTTTGTACCACGTTTGCTTAACCTGCTGTGCTACCACCTGGCTCCCATGCTGATTCACTTTTAATTTTTCTCATAAAAATACATTCTTAAGAAGGGGAGCCCTGAATTTGTGCTAACAGATATGTGCATAATAGAATAGTGTATGTACGTGTGTGTGTGTGTGTGTGTGTGAATATTTAAAGGGAAACTTTACAAAGGGAAATAGGCTGAAGAAACTGACCACTCTTAAAATCACCCACATTAAACAGACTATAGGTAATATCAGCTGATCATTACACTTTTATATATCTTGTCTCATTTTTTTAAATTTTTGTATGTATAGTAAGTGGCTTAAAATATTAATATGTAAAATCAAATAATGAAAAAATAAATCAATGGGGCATAATTCCTAGTCCCCATTAAATTAAGGTGTCATTCTCTCTCTGATGAACGCAATACACGCAAAGATATGACGGTCTCAAAACACAGTAATGAATGTGGAGTGCAAATATTCAAAAGCTAACATTTTTACTTAAAAATCTGCTATTACCAGGGCTGAGGTGGTAGGTCACTTGGGAGGGCACCCGCTTAGCTACACACACAAGCTTCAGTCAAGCCCTGGGTACACCACTTAGGAAAGGCTACAACACTAGAGAAAGCTTCCAGGTTGTGCTGCTCCTCCTCCTCCTCCTCCTTATTCTTCTCTCTCTCTCTCTCTCCCTCTTTCTCTCTCTCTCTCTCTCTCACACACACACACACACACACACACACACACACACACACACACACAGACACCGTTTCTCTGGCTTTCCCCTTTCGTTTGAAAAAGCAGTAAAGGCTTAGCAATGATGGAAAAATCTAATATTAACACTCTCAGCTATTACAATATTTCAAAATGTTTTCTGCTACTGTGTATTTCTGTTTCATGACAACAAAGTTTCCATGAGCATTTTTGTACTTAAAGCTGGTTAACTACTACCTGGAAAATTCCAGTCTATTGTCTTTTTCCTGTGTGTTTTCCTCTACTGGTTTTAAGAGAAAAAGTAATTCTCCACCCCATGGTCAGCATCTTCTCTGTATGATTTCTTTTCTGCCCTTCCCTATTTTCTTTTCTTTTTTTTAAACCTAGTTCTTTAATCTATCTGGAATACCTTTGTATTTATTGTCAAAGACTCTGAATTTACTTGTTGCATTTAAATTTTTGTCAAGTCTAATGTAAGCTACTTGCCCACTTTTTATTTTCACAGGTGCATTTACATTTTTAAAGAAAATACAGTTGTCATTGTCTAAGCCTCAGAATACTTTCAGGAAGGGCAAAATAACAAGGGCTTTGACTATCAGCCAGAAATCATACTGGGGAGGAATGAAGAGCACTCTCACAGGGCAAAATTAAAAACAACAACAATCTCAAGGCTTAAGTTCCTTACCTTAGTGATTTTTATTGTTTTGGGTTTTCAAAAACATCTCACAAGTTCCAACATGTGCTAGACTATTGAGAAAACAGTATCAGGGCTAAGGGCTTATTCTGCACTGACCACTGGGCTGGCTGATGGACCCAGGGGTGGCCTTGCTGTGCTGCTACTAGTCACAAGATTCTGAGGCTGGTCCCTGGCAGAGCAGGAAGAATACAGGACAAGCCTCCCAGGTGAATGGACAGCAGGCTCCCCAGCATCTCTGAATTCACATGAAAAGTAGTCCAAGCCACCGCAGTACTGATATGGCTGCTTTCTGGCTAACAACAAACACCAGATTGTTCCATTTCCTGGGAACAGCAACTTCTCATCCATTTTTCATGACCCAGCTCCTCCAAGCTCCTTACTAGCTGCTGGCACTCATGACAAAACCTGCAAGCTTCTTGGGACAGTTTCTTTTACTTAAATTGGGGATAATAAGGACAACTGATGCACAGAATTACTATGAGCATCGCATGAGAGGCTCCGAGCATAAACTGCCCTTGGGAAATGCTTCCTGAGTGTTAGTGACTAATACTAATTATTATAGTGTCTATTACTCTTGCTGGGAATGTTAGTGTAGGTCCTAGAAGAGCAAGAAGGTCCAAGTTAAATGGGGTTCTTCAGAACGAAAAGCGGGAACAAACTGGCCACATCTGTGGTCAGATCCGCTGTGAGGATGAAATCTGTTGCTGAGTCTCTTCAACAAATGGTGTTGGGAAAATTGGGTTGAAACATACAGAACAATGAAACTTAACCACTACATCTCATCACATAAAAGTAAACTCCAAATGGATCAAGGACTTGGCTGTTAGACCAGAAAATGTAAAATATTTAGAGGAGAATATTGGAGGAACTCTTTTCCATCCAAATTTTATAGCCATCTTCAATGACACATATCCAGTTGCAAAAAATACAAAAACAAATATCAGTCAATGGGACTACATCAAATTGAAAAGTTTCTGCACAGCAAAAGAAATCATCATTCAAACAAATAGATTCCATCTAGAAGAGGAGAATATCCTTACATGCCACACATTAGAGAAAAGGCTAATGGCCAAAATATATAAATAGCTCACCAAATTCAGCAACAAAAGATAAATTACCTCATCCAAAAATGAGGAGAGGATAAGAACAGAATAGTCACCAAAGAAAAGATCCAAAAGGCCACCAGATATATGAAAAAACACTCCAAGTCACTGTCAGAGAAATGCAAATAAAAACAACAATGAGATTCCAATTCATCCCTGTGTGAATGTCAGACATCAGAAAAAAACAACAAATGTTGGGAGAGGCTACGGAGGTAAAGGAACCCTCCTGCATTGCTGGTGGGAATGTATACTGGTCCAACCCCTATGAAAAGCAATCTTCAGAAGGCTAAAAATAGACTACCCTATATCCCTGCAATTCTTTTCCTGGGAGTATGTCCTAAGGAATCAAACACACCCATCCAGAAAGATCTGTGTATATCTATGTTCATAGCAGCACAATTTATAATAGCTGAAACCTGGAAGCAACCCAGGTGTCCAACAACAGATGAGTAGCTGAAAAAGTTATTCACCTTCTTCACTTCATCTTGGGTGGAGTTTGAAGGAATTGTGTTAAGTGAAATAAGCCCAAAAGAGAAGGATAAATATGGGATGATTTCCCTCGTGGACAGAAGTTGAGAAATAAGAACAGAAAGGAGAAACACAAAGTAGAATTTGGACTGGGTTGGGTGTATTGTACCAAAGTAAAAGGAGTCTGGGGTGCTTTCAGGTCCTGGAGGATGATGGTGGACAAGTGAGAGAGTTTTGCAGAAAACTGAGAAATTTAAAACATGCATCAGTAACTGTATATCAACTCTAAACCATTAGCTCCCCTGCAAAAAAAAAAAAAAAAAATCTGTCCCTGGCCTTTCCAATCTTTCCGGGAAGTTGCTTATTTACTGCCATTACTCACGTAGTGAGTTTCCTGGCCAGGTGGCATCCCAACCCTGCCACTTTCTGTCCCCATGTGATTCTGTAAATCCACTGCATATAGGTACCTTGAGTAAGAAGCATCAAGGTCAAGGCATCACGGGTTATCTAGACAGGAGAGACGAGGAGAGGTGGAGCTCATTGCAGCCATTCCACCCACCTTGAAGGGCTGGAAACTACAGAGCAAACACCAGCACATCCCAAGTCCTGGGGCCTTCCACAGATCAGGACTGAGTCAGGACTGAGTCAGGACTGAGTGGTCTTAGGCACGGAGGGCACCCAGTCAGAAGTTTTTAGTTTTTTGTTTGTTTGTTTTCTGATTTTTAATTTTATTTATTTATTATTGGATAGAGACAGAGAGAAATTAAGAGGGGAAGGGGCGATAAAGAGGGGAAAGACAGAGAGACACCTGCAGCCCTGTTCTTCACTACTTGTGAAGCTGGTTCCCTACAGGTGGGCATCAGGGCTCTTGTGCACTGTAATGTGTGCACTTAACCAGGTGCGCCACTGCCTGGCCCCCAGAAGTCTCCTTGTAACATCAAAACTCCTGGCTATTTCTTTTTTTCCTCCAGAGTCCTGATCTACTGAAACTCCAGTGCTGTTCCAAATGCGATGCAGGGCAGGGCAAGGTGAAATCATTTGTCTAAGCATTTATTGTGATTTTTTGAAGCTCAGGTTTATTCTGAAAGAAGAGAATCACATATCTCTAGGTTATCTGCTAGGTTCATAGCCACCTGAGATTTATGATTCTAATCTCAACAAGAAAAAAAAAAAAGAAAAAGCACATTTGATACAAATTAATGATTGTAAAGCCTCATTTAAAATCAGATGATATGAAAGGAGAAAAAAATGTCCAGCTTTACTGGGCTTTGGCTCCAAGAAAGAAATGCAACAGAATTCCAATAGTCAGGCTAGGTGAAAACAAGAGTTGCAGTGTGTTCTAAACTCAGACTCAGAAATGAGATTGGGTTAGATGCTTTACCCCCCAATTACAGAGTGGGAGCTCTACTACTAGACAGTAATCTTTGTTTTATTCACCATGTTTGGAGGAAAGCTTATTCTTCTAAAGATTATTTTAGGGAAATTCTTCAATTCTGGTTTTTAGGGAGTTCCCTGCCTTATTCTAGACTTTGCCACAATGTTTAATTCTGTGTCTCATCAGCTGTATTTTGCTTGGCTATCATCTCTAGATGAAAAGGCAATGAAGTGTTTGGGAACACAGACCTGGGATGGACCACACAGAAATTAGCTTTATGTGAGCTTTTGTAAGGCCTTTACCCATGCCTGGTAGGCCCAAATAAATAATCAATGAGAAAAAAATTGTCTTCACTTTTGTATATTTTAACTACTCGTTTATTTATGATAGAGACAGAGAAATTGAAAGAAAAGGGAGAGATGGGAAGAGAGAAAAAAAGAGACACTTGCAGCACTGCTCCACCAACTGTGAATGAGATTAACCTTTTTTTAATCATTGAGCAGCCAATATCAGGTTGACAAATCTTTCTTTTAAATTTAGACTAGTAACATCCAATAATTGATAGTAGCGCATATATGCAGTAACAACAGGCTTTAAGCAAGTCACAACAATCTTTACTAGATTTTTTTTTGCAAGCTAGAGTAACGGGGTTTGCTGATAAAGAAAATACCTGCAGTAGCAGATGCAGTAATATAGCCCCGGTACAAGTGTATCATGGGGGGGGGGGGGCAGATTCCAGTCAAGTTTTTAATTCTGAAGTGGCATGCAGTGAAAACTGAATAAGTTCAGCTTCATCAGAGCTGGGAACCAGAATCCTTAAAAGTTCAGTATATTATCTCCACAACTGGAGGTTTTCTATCTCCATCCTTCTTCAGTTTGATTGTTTTGACTGATAAGTTGTTAGGTCAGCTCTGGCTTATGATGGTGCTGGGGACTGAAACTGGGACTTTTGGTCCCTCAGGCATGAAAGCCTATTTTCATAAACATTATGCTACCTCCCCAGACCCAGGTTGTTTTATTTTAATAGAAAATAGGAAAGGGGGAGTCCGGCGGTAGCACAGCAGGTGAAGCACACGTGGCGCAAAGCGCAAGATATCAGCATGATCCCGTTTCGAGCCCCCGGCTCCCCACCTGCAGGGGAGTCGCTTCACAGGTGGTGAAGCAGGTCTGCAGGTGTCTATCTTTCTCTCCTCCTCCTGTCTCCATTTCTCTCTGTCCTATCCAACAACAACGAAATCAATAACTACAATAAAAAAAAGAAAATAGGAAAGAACAGACCCTTTCAAATACACTGTATTTCCCCAAAAGGTAAGAAGAGGAGGCTACAATGGCAATAATAAACATAGTCTAAAATACCAACACATTGCTTTGAATTAAAACTTGCTTACAGTAATACACACACACACACACACACAATCTCATAAAGTGCTGCAAATTTGAAAACATTACCAAGTTGAACTAGTCTTAAAGAACAACTGCACACTGGAATGCTTTGTTGATAAATCTACACAAATAAAACTGCTGTCTACAACTTTTAAGAGAATGAAATTAAGAAAGATAGCCTCCTGGTACTAAATTTTATTAGCTCAATTCTGCTTTATGACCACGAGTAATTCTTCAGGGTTTTACAAGGCACAACTTATTTTCACAGCCCTGCTGATTGCTAGAATAACCCTGGTTCTTGAGGACTCAAGGATAAAAGCAGTGAGGGCTCAGAAAGCAACCCATCCCTTGAATCCACCTGTAGCCCAGTTCTTGAGCAGGTGCTCCGATGAGGTAATCTAGAAAAATGCCAGACTTTTCAGAGAGAACATATGAATGGTATTCTGGGTCAAGGTAGCTCTCAGAAGCCAGGGAAAGGCAGGTGTTGGGCAAAGCTGCCTAAGTGTGTGAGAGAAAACAGAGATTTCTGGGGTAATACAGCTGCCCCAGCTGAGTAGTGCCCACAGACATAACAAAGTCACATATAGTAACAGCCAGGTCTGAGAGACTGAATGGGAAAATTTAAAAAAAAAAAAAATCCATCCTCAAGAAGAAACCAAAAAGCACTTACAAACTATTGCGAATCTCTA
Source organism: Erinaceus europaeus (assembly GCF_950295315.1). Taxonomy (NCBI): domain Eukaryota; kingdom Metazoa; phylum Chordata; class Mammalia; order Eulipotyphla; family Erinaceidae; genus Erinaceus; species Erinaceus europaeus. The sequence goes on from NC_080175.1 coordinate 67,257,436, forward strand.
GAATGTAAATCCAACACATACATATACATACAGGGTCATTCCTTCTTAGCTTCCCCTCATGTTTCACACCGCAGCGACACAGATGTTAGAAGAAGAAGCAGTGCAACACCCAGTGCTCAGGGATCAGCCAACACACAGTACTTTCTAGGAGGCAGCAGCCTCCCACGCTATGCTGCCGACTCCACACTACCCGGGAGCACGGGAAGGAGCTCTGGCAGATGCAACAGAGAGCTGAAAACCCCCTTTACTGACCTGGGGCCCCGGAAAGAGTTGCTGCTTCATAGTGTTCTGGAGAAGAAGTTCTTGCTAGGAAACTAATCTCCAGGCTCTGAAGCAGCTGACAGCCAGGGTGGACGGGGGTAGGGAGATGACTACCGGGAGAACCCACAGAAACCGGGATCAGCAATCCACTCCCAAGCTCCCTGTGGGCCGACCGCCTAAAGGCAGCTGGAGTCGGAGCCCAGCCCACAAAGCCCTTGGAGCCTATAAGCGCCAGCAATAAACTTGAAACCACTCCCCATATCTTAAACAGACACGGGCTGCAGTGAGAAGTCAAAGTCACAAAGCGAGTCTTGATTTCAGGCTTTTTCTGTTTGTTTACTTATTTATTTATTTATTTATCCTTGCTGCCCAAGAAAATTGTAGCAAACAAGTTAAAAGAGAACAACACTCCATGCCTTCTCTCCCTCCACCACTGTATTAAATGACTCATTCATGTTAAACAAGAGGGATACAGTTCCTTCCCCATGGGGCCCTGACATGAGTTGTATTGAATATATTGTCCCAGCTGGGTGGCAGTGGTAGAACTTACAACACTTTGCTTTCATGTTGGCTAGGAGAGAGGCATGACGCCATTGTCACTGAGACTCAAAGTCACATATATAAGGGCACTGTTGCCAGAAATCTGGGAAGGGAGGGCAAGATAAAAACATTGAAAGCCTCAGTTCTAGAGAAACCTTTGGCAAAAAACAAACAACAATAAAAAAAAAAAAACTTCAAACTTCTGGTCTGACTTGGGGGCTGAAAATCACCCAGAATAGAATTTCGTTATCCACATTTACATTATATTTCTATGACTAAAAACATACCCAATGCCTTCTTAAAGTAAAATTTAATATCACTCACTATGGTCTCAAAGTAAGAAATTTAAAAGCAGAGAGAGAGAGAGTTTAAGTGCAGCGGGAGAGCATTTGATTGCAAAGTAAGAGCATTACATTTGGGTTTTCATTCTGGAAAAAAAAATGTATTTGGACATTTTAAAGGCACTTAAATGCTAAAAATAGAGTCAATAGTAGTCTAGCACATTGCTTCCGAAAGAATGGAGAATCCTTGCTTGGCGTTTTAACATAATGTTTTCTCAGAATCCAGTCTTCAACCCACAACAGTTTAAATTCTAATGGCATTCTCCCAAGATACTTAACTCTATGTAAACAAGACCTATTTAGCATATTCTTTCTTCTAAACCTAAAGTCAGAACTATTCCAAGGAAACTTTGATTAACCTGTTGCCAAACAGGCTTCCTAGTACTTTTGGTTAATTTCAAGTTACTGAAAACCCATGAAACATAATCCACCAGCACGTTAGCTCAACGTGACCAGGCATGAGACATGGATGCTCCCTCAGCTCTGGCAGCCGCCCTTGTCCCCGCGTGCTCTCCTGGGGCACCTTTAGAAGTTGGAAGTGGGGAGAGAAACATCAAGAGAGAAAAGAAAAGAAAATTGGCCTCAAGGCTTATGTGCCTTAAAAGAAGAGCCAGTACCCCACCTGGTGGCAAACCCAAGAAAAGACTGAATGAAAGAGGTTTTTCCCCAGGGAAAATAATAGTATAAAGGAAGATCTTGTAACCCCTGTTAGAAGATGTGTGGTAGGAATCACTAAAGTCTCTCCCCCACCTCCACACACACACACACACACACAGTGAAATATTTCTAGATTTTATGAAAATACTCATGCAAACAAGTGATTATATTCAAAAACATTTCAGTTATTTAGATTTGATTTGCAAACCTATAGGGTAGTTTGCATCTCAGAGAAACCCTTTGATAAATAATAGAGCTGCAAGAATATTTCCTGGGAGGTCAAAGTTAGCTCTTACATGGAGGGGGGGAAATGGATGAACCTCCCACTCAACCAGGTGGGATATTAAGTGCTGTTAGTAGGATGCACCCCAGGACTTCCTCTGCCATCCTGTCCTAAAGCATTTCCTTCTACTTCAAGAAAATCTCTTCTACTTCACTGCCTGTGCTGGGAGACAGCTCAGTTGCTAGGGTACATGCTACACCACGCACATGGCGCAGATCTGAACCTCAGCACTACAGGGAAGTATCATAGCACCAGGAGAAGCCCTGGTGACTCTAGTGTCTTCTCCTGCCTCCTTTTCTACATATATCTGATGGGGGGGGGGTAATGATGAAAGGTTAGCCCAAGGTTGGGGGGGTGGGTGGTGGTATACAAGATTGAGCATACACATTACAGTGCTCGAGGGTCTGGGTTCAAACCCTTTGCCCCCACCTGCAGGGAGGAAGTTGCACATGTGGTGCAGCAGGGCTACAGGTGTTTCTTTCTCCGTCTTTACCTCCCTCTACCTTCTCAGTTTCTCTTAGTCTTAACAAATAAGAGAAGAGGGGGAGGTGGCAAAAAGGAAAGAATTGGCCAACAGAAGCAGTGGATTCATTGTGCAGGTACCGAGTCCCAGTAATAACCTTGGTGGTGATTCAAGTAGGCCCAGAATCAATGCAACTGCATATATGTGGGGCCTTAGTGCTGCAAATAAGCATAGTATATGTCTCCCTATTCTCTCTGTCTCTCTCGGAAAAACAAAGAACAAAAATGGCTGCCAGAGCAGTGGAGTTATTATGCAGGCACCAAGCCTGTGACAAAACCCAGTGACAAGCAAACGAAAAAATAGTGACTGATATCAGCCTTGAAAGCCATGAAGAACAGGTAAATACCAGGTCCCAGTTTACACTACAGTCTTTAGTACAACCCTCTCTCTCTCTCTTCATTTATATATGATATGTGTACATATTATATATCATATATCATATGAAGTAAGTCAAATCTTTAAGATGAAAATGTCTGACAATGGCCTAAGATTCCAGTGTCCTTTCCGTACCCCACCCACCCTCTCAACAGAAGCTGAAATTCTGTCACTAGTCAGTTACAAGTGCTTTCCCTAGTCTCAGCTCATTGGCCCTCACAAAGACACAGGACTCAGCTCACAGGCCCAGACAGCCAACCAGCACCCTCAGAGAAGCCCAAACCTGGGGAGGCCCTCCCAGGACTGCCAGCCCTGAGCCAGAGAGGGAGGCACAAGGCACCTCCCTCATCACAGTAGCCCAACAGCTCAGGGTGGGAGAGCTGAGCCCAACAGCACAACTGCCTCTACAGAATGATAATTTAGATATGCATTTTATTAGTAATTTAGGATTAATTTATAAGATCATAAAATAGTAATCCCATCCCACTCCCACCACCAATACTCTGTGTTCCCCCAAAGGTAATCGCCATAGTTTTCCCAAGATCATAGTTATGGATGGACTATGTAGATTTTTTTCCTTTTTCAACTATATGTATTTCCATTCTCTACATTCCACTTATGAGTGAAATCATTCCCATAGCTGTGCTTCCTTTTTTCTCTTCCCTCTCAATTAAGGGAAACGGAGCCTGAGATGTGCTCCAGAATCTCTTCCCTCTCAGAGATGGTGAAAAAACAAAAGTTCCTGGCCACAAAAGTTCCAGATCCAAGTGGAACTGGGGTTCAAAACCCTCTGGTCATCTTCCCCTAACATTTCTCCCTCTGGGAGTATGGACCAACATTCTTTATGGGGTGTAGAAAGTCAGGGTTCTGACTTCTACAGTTGCTTCTCTATTAGACATGGGTGTTGGCAGATCAATCTACACCTCTAGCCTATCTTTGTCTTTCCCTAGTGGATAGGGCTCTGAGAAAGTGAGGGTCCAGGACACTTGATCATTTTTTTTTAATGCCCATCCAATTGGCAATACCGGCTGAGTGACAAGATTGGCAAGGTATCAGCTGTCTCCTGCTTCCTACAGCCAGGACAGAAGCCAACTCAAAGTGATGAGTAGAGGATCAGAGGAGCAGGCTGAGACTGAGACAAGGCTACCTCTGTCCCCTCAACCTGCAGCCTGGAACTGGCCTTCCTTATTGAATCTGCAAGCCCTGTTGCCAGGGCTCCAGAGTGCAGAACAAAGCATTTATTGTCACATAGCCACTCCCTGCTCAATGGCTTCTGCCAGGGCTCAAATCTGCCTCTCCTTCTCTTCTATTTTCCAAGGTGGGTCTCATTGTTTTGAAACTGCTTTTAACTTTCCAAAATGTGACACATTCCCTGACTTGACAACTACAACAGCAAAACCCAACTGCATCCCACAATGACATGGGGTCCATATTCCCAGAAGATTAAAGAATAGCAAAGCTGGGAGTCGGGCAGTAGCGCAGCGGGTTAAGCGCACGTGATGCAAGGCATAAGGATCCTGGTTCAAGTCCCCCGCTCCCCATTTGCATGGTAGTTGCTTCACAAGCGGTGAAGCAGGTCTGCAGGTGTCTATCTTTCTCTCCCCCTCTCTGTCTTTCCTTCCTCTCTCCATTTCTTTCTGTCCTATCCAACTACAATGACATCAATAACAACAATAATAACTACAACAATATAACAACAAGGGCAACAAAAGAGAAAATAAATAAATAAATAAATATTAGAAAATTTTTTAAAAAAGAATAGGAAAACTATCAAGGGAGGGGATGGGATATGGAGTTCTGGTGGTGGGAATTGTGTAGAGTTGTACCCCTCTTAGCCTATGGTTTTGTCAGTATTTCCTTTTATAAAATAAATAAATAAACCAACTGCAACTGTCCATCCAATCTCTGGTAACTGAGCTGAAGTCAGGCAATGGGAGGGAGGAGGAAAAAAATACCTGGACAAGTGGTGTTGGGAAAAACAGATCATCACATAGTGTTGTTTTCGCCGGGCTGGTAACAGATGGGCTGGTAACAGATGGGCTGGTAACAGACGGGCGGGTAACAGACGACCAGGGACTCATGGTTGAGCTGCAGGCAGTATCTCTTTATTCATGCAGGACGCAGCGCGATCTATACCAAGCTAAGCTAAACTAAAAACTACAAACAATCTTGGGAACAGGATGCGACGCAGAGAGGGAGGAGAGAAAAGTGACTGGTGAAAATCAGGGTATGACAAGGACAGGGGAGAGAGCAGGCAAGAATTCTACCACTGAACCACCAATGCCCTGGAGGGAGGGTAGTGCTTGTTAACAGAGGTTATGTAAATAGAATACAGTGTTATGTAAATAGAATGCAGGGGGGATTAAACCAAATGAAACAGAGGGATTTTTAAAAGTAGAATTAGAAGCATACCAACAATTCCCCCTTTCTTTTTAACTAATGGCCATAGTATCAGGATTGTGGGGTGAACAGAAACCTATATCATACAGGCGTTTTCAAAAGAACTGGCATAAGACATAGAAAACAAAATAGGCGAACAGCAATAACCAGTGTGATGCCAAGGGGAAAGTTTCTTACCTCAAAGGGCAAGGCCTAGCAGGCAAAAGGGCATTTCTTGCCTCTGGGAGCGCTTCATGCCTCTGGGGGCATCTCTTGCCTCAAAAGGCATTTCCTGCCTCTGTGGGCATAACCTAATAAAGAGGGGGAGTTTTCTGCCTCTGAGAGCAGAGCCTGCAGGTGAGGGAACATGGTCTTTATTATAAAGTCTCAAGGCAACTGGCTGAAGTTAGTCTTTGAGAAACACAGCAGCGTGTACCAGTAAGTCCAATGGAGGCGTCAGTCCAAAGTAGATGACCACGGAAGAAAATGCCAGAGGATAAAACGCTGCACGTCTGTCTCGATGGGGAATGTTGGCCACCAGAATTCTGCTTTTTTTGTAGAAAGTGAGCTTTGGAGTCTGTTTCTTCAGGTCGTGCCAGGTCACATCATTGGTTTCCAGGGGTGTGTTGTAGTCATTCCATCTTGTGGGCAATGTCAGAGAACAGGGTTCCAAATGGATTTCCGGGAATTCCATTTGAGTAGATGCTTTTTCATGTGAAGACTTGACAGCTGAAATTCACTTACTTGTCAAACAAAACTTGTAGCAGATTAGAAGTTTACTATAATTGATAACTCCATTATAATTGGAAGTCCTTTCTAGTATGATTTTAAGGTTATTTAAACTCAATAAAATGTGGAAAGGTAAACAGGAGAACCATGGTAAAAGACTCAGGCATGAGAATAATTAACATAATCATTGCACTATCTGCCCCACCCATAACTCATACCATTTCAGGATTAAACGTTTCAGATTTATGCCAAGACGTAAAAAAAGAAATCAAAGGAGGAAAAAACAATTTTTTGGATTGTTTCTGGATGTCTCTAGAAATCATGGCTGCGTCCAGCATTTTTTTTAAGTCAATGTCAAACAAAAATTCAGTCATTCAAATCACTCTCTTATGAAACATCTCACCATGTAGCATCAAGAGTCCCCGGAGGGTGTCCTAGTCCAAAAAGCTCCTCGAAATTCCATTTAGGATGCTTCTGACTGTTCCTGCTGGATTGCTTCAGGCATCTACTTTTAAAAGTGTCTTCCCATCAAAGAAAGAATCCAATCAGGAGAGTAGAACTAACCATGTGTCTCCATTCTTGGGGACTGCCAGGGTACTGGAGAACACTCCTCAAATTAGAGTACTCCTTCTCAGTGGGAAACATGTGAGAAGAAGTCCAGAAAGTCCCAGGGGAAATCCCCATGCATATCCCAAGGTCTACGATCACGGTCATAAAGAACCAAATTGTGGCCCGGAGCAAAATGTAGTCCTTTTCCTCAGGAAACATGGGAGAGGGAATCCAGAAAGTCCAAGGAGAAATCTAAGTGCATCTCCCAAGCTCTATGATTAGGGTCACAAGAAACCAAAGTTCCCGGTCAGGGAAACAAAGTGTGGCCCAGAGCAAAATGTTCCAGAGACAGAGTAACTGTCTCATGATGAAACAGTAGAGGCTTTGGCAAACCTCTTCGTAAGCAGAAGAGAAGACCATAGTGCATAGGTAGGCAGTCTTCACTTATCTGGGAGTTGCACAGGTCCAGTCCCACGTTGTAGGCGCCATATGTTGTTTTTGCCGGGCTGGCTTCACGGGTGGGTAACAGACGACCCGGGACTCATGGCTGGGATGTACGCAGTATCTCTTTATTCATGCAGGACACAGCGCAATCTATACCAAGCTAAGCTAAACTAAAAACTACAAACAATCTTGTCCTTATAAATATACTAGCCCAGTAGGGTGGGAACAGGATGCGACGCAGAGAGGGTGGAGAGAAAAGTGACTGGTGAAAATCAGGGTATGACAAGGAGAGGGGGCGGAGCAGGCAAGAATTCTACCACTGAACCACCAATGCCCTGGAGGGAGGGTGGTGCTTGTTAACAGGGGTTATGTAAATAGAATGAAGTGGTTATGTAAATAGAATAGTGTTAAGCAGGGGGGATTAAACTAATGAAACAGAAGGGGTTTTTAGAAGCATACCAACACTAAAGGAAGCTTCAATGCTGTGAGTCAGCCTGCCTCTCTCTCTCTCTGTTTCTCCTCTGTGAACTCTGTTATCAGTGAGGGGGAAAAAATCTTCTAAAGAAGGACTAGAAGCTAGGCCAGGTGGTAGTGTACTGGGTTAAACACACATAATACAAATCTCAAGGACCCACACAAGGATCCCAGTTCGAGCCCCCTGACTCCACCTACAGGGGTAAGCTTCACAGGCTGTGAAGAAGTGCTGCAGGTCTGTCTCTCACTCTCTCTCTCTCTGTCTCTCTCTCTCTCACTCTTTCTCTCATTCTTCCTTCTCTGTCAATTTCTCTCTGTCTCTATCCAATAAATAAAATGTGTTTAAAAAAGAAGACAGCATGAGTCATTAACCAAATAAAAATGGAAAGGCTTTATGTCTCTTCTGACAACATCAGCATTATTGTCACCCCTTGATAAACTTTAGAAGAAATACCGTATACAATTGGCCAAGAGATACATTGGCAAAAAATATTTATCAACTGAAGGTCAATTCTTATCTCTGTGACAACCTTTATTAGAACTGCCAAGCAAGTAAATTCAGTAAAACTCAAGGAAGTTAGACCCCACTAAGATTCTAGATATATATCCTCCCTAACTTGAGGCTAGACCCCATAAATCTAATACCAGTTTGGTATTAGATTGCCAGGCCACCCCATCACCTAGGGCTCTAGTCAGGGAGTCCTTGGACTCCCTTATAGATTCAGTGGGTCTAGACATCTAATAGACACCTCTCTCCACCATCACTGGTGACTTCCCTCATTGAAGACTTCTTCAAGACCATACCCTCACTATAAAATGCCAATGGTAGAGACTGTCCCACTATCTGATGGGAGGCTGGGTCAGCCTACTCTGCTACTCAAGGAAGACTGGTCCTGAAATGAGTGCAGCCTAGAATGTTCCCAGCTGTGACCATGGACTGTGAACACAGACTGAGATGTACTTGGAGGTTATACAGGCTTCTGTGCTAAATGTGAGTACATATGGACCCTGGGTGAGATCAATGGGGTAAGCAAATAATTGTATTTATATCTTCTCTTCAAGTTCAGGTGCTACTCTCTGCCCTGATCCAGCTTTCTAGTCCTAGTCTCAACTCTGACACCATCTTCCCAGACAATACTTTTAGTCCACCTGCATGTTAGATATCAAGCTCCAGCAAAAATTTCCAAGGAACATACAAAAAGTAGACTCCCTAGCTTCCTTACACCTTAAGACCTATATTCCCATCTGTCCTATTCCTACTTTTTGGTTCCTGTTTATTAAATATTTTGTCCTGCTTTATACCTTACCAGCTTTTAGCCACCAAGTTGCAGACAATATCATGATTTCATCCTGAACTCCCTGGGAAGATGACCTCACCAATGTGTCCCAGAACCTCATCTTTCTAGAGCTCTACCTCACTAGGGAAAGATAAAATCAAGCTGGGGTGGGGTCCTAATCGGGGAGTCCTGAGATTCCCAAACAGACATGATGGGCTGAGACCTCAAATAAATCCCTCTCTCCATTGTTACCAGTCATTTCTATCAGGAACAACACAATAGACCCTTCGTGGGCCCCCATAGGACCTTGCCCTCAACTTGGATCAACAATGGTAGAGAATGTTCCATCCTCCAAAAAGAGGCTGGACAATATACTCTATGCCACACATGAGGAAAATGGATCCTGATACTGGGCAGCTTGGAACGTTTCTACTTATGACCACAGAATGTGAGCTCAGATCTACAGGGATGCAGAGGTCACATAGGACCCTAAGGTGAATATGGGCCCCAGATCACATCAAATAGATGGGGTTTACAATCAATAATATTTATACACCTTTCCCGTATTTGGGAGCAACTCTTTTCCCTGATCCAGCTTTCTGGTCCTTCTGTCATTCATGACATCATCTCCCCAGACAATAATTAGGATCCACTTCCATATCATATTTCAGGCTCAGACAGAAAAAAAAAAAAAAACCACTAGTACAGCCACATGCCCTTTGGAATATAATTAAAATATGCATACTAGCTATCTAAAAAACGGAGGACCTCCCCCCCACCACCACCAAACTCTTCATCTGCACTATTGCAGCCTTTAGGCCCATAATTGGTCAACAATTTGTTTGGCTTTGTATGTTAACTCTCTTTTCAGCCACCAAGTACCAGATGCTAAAATGATGCCAACCAGACTTCCCTGGACAGACAACCCCACCAATATGTCCTGGAGCTCTGCTTCCCCAGAGCCCTTCCCCACTAGGGAAAGAGAAAGACAGGCTGGGAGTATGGATCAACCTGTCAACACCCATGTTCAGCGGGGAAGCAATTACAGAAGCCAGACCTTCAACCTTCTGCATCCCATAATGTCCTTGGGTCCATACTTCCAGAGTGTTAAAGAACAGGAAAGCTATCAGAGGAGGGGATGGGATACAGACTTCTTGTGATGGGAATTGTGTGAAGTTGGACCCCTCTTATCCTATGGTCGTGTCAATGTTTCCTTTTTATAAATAAAAAATTCAAAAAAAAAAAAAAAAAGAAAAGAAAAAAACAAGCTGGGGGTATGGATCAATGTCCATGTCCAGTAGAGAAGCCATTACAGAAGCCAGAACTTCCACCTTCTGCACCCAATAAAAAATTTTGGCCCATACTCCCAGAGAGGTAAATGTTAGGGAAAGATGACGAAAGGGCTCTGAAGTCCAATTTCATCAGGACCCAGGAAGAGAAGAGGAGAAAGGGAGGGAGGCAGAGAGAGAGAAGAGAGAAAAGAAAAAAGGTCACTCAGAAGTAGTAGGTGTGACTTATAAAGGAAGAGAAGGCAGGACCAAAAAAAAGGGGGGAGCAAATGCATATAAATATAGATAAATAGTTATAGAAATAATAGTCAACCCATATCTGTGATCGTTGGAGTACTAATGCAGTTCCCAATGGAGAAGATGGGGACAGAGAAATCATGATGGGGAATGTGTGAAATTGTACCCCTTGTCATCTTGTAAATTTATAAATCAATATTTCAATCACTCATAAAAATTCATAAAAAAAGAAAACATAAGTCATTAAACAAGTAAAAATAGAAATGCTTTATGATCCTGCATGCCACTTATATATAAAAAGACATTTATACACAAACATATAAATATGCATACATAACTATGAAGCTATACTCCTAAAATATCATGATATGAAACCCATTTTAAATCAATAAAAACATTTTTGAAGTTAATTTAAGGCATACCTCCTGTCTTTTAGATTACTACAGATTTATACAAACATATAATTAAGTCAACACAACGAATGCCACCCCAGCATGCTGCACTTCAGACTGTGACCAGAGTCTTCAGGTGTGTAATGACAACCCTTCAGCTTCATCACTCAGGTGAGACCTTTCCTTTCATAGTATTCTCTAATTGCATTCCAGCCGTTCCACTCCCCAATAAAGTCCCCAAACTTAGATATAGTCCAGGTCCCCTGAGATAGAGCATAGGTTCACCCGTGCCCATAAACTAGGGGAAAAATATATACCTGAAAGCAGAAGTACACAAGAGCATGCAGGAAATACCCCCAACACTTCATCTGCACTATTACAGTTTTTAGGTCCATGATTGTTCAACAATTTGTTTGGCTTTGTATGTTAACTCTCTTTTCAGCCACCAGGTTCTGGATGCTGACCAGACTTCCCTGGACAGACGACCCCATCAATGTGTACTGGAGCACCACTTCCTCAGAGCCCCACCCTACTAGGGAAAGAGATAGACAGACTGGGAGTATGGATCGACCAGTCAACACCTATGTTCAGCGGGGAAGCAATTACAGAAGCCAGATCTTCCACCCTCTGCAACCCACAACGACCCTGGATCCACACTCCCAGAGAGATAGAGAATGGGAAGGCTATCAGGGGAGGGGGTGGGATGTGGAGATCGGGTTATGGGAATTATGCGGAATTGTACCCCTCTTATTCTATGGTTTTGTTAATGTCTCCTTTCTTAAATTTAAAAAAAATTTCAAAAAAAAACATATAATTAAGGCAAAACAAACTTTATTTTCTAACTCACTGGATAGCCTTTTTAAATTATTTATTTATTTACTTTTTAAATTTTTTTAAAATTTGTTTTCCCTTTGGTTGACCTTGTTGTTTTCTTATTGTTGTTGTTATTGATGTCATCATTGTTAGATAGAATAGAGAGAAATGCAGAGAGGAGGGGGAGACGACAGAGAGGAGGAGAGAAAGATAGGCACCTGCAGACCGGCTTCACCACCCGTGAAGCCACTCCCCTGCAGGTGGGGAGCCAGGGGCTGGAACCAGGGTCCTTAGGTCAGTCCTTGCGCTTATGTACTTAACCTATGTACTTAACCCACTGTGCTACAGCTTGACTCCCCTTTTTTTTTTAAATATATATAGCCTGGGAGGTGGTGCAGTAGTTAAAGCTTTGGACCTAGAAACATAAGGTATCAAATTAGAAACCTGACATCACATGTACCAAAGCAATGCTCTGGTTCTCTCTCCTTCTCTTTCTCCTATGTTAATAAATAAATGGATCTTTAAAACTGTTCGTATTTCTTTATTTAAGAGAAAGAGGGAGGGGACTGGGAGGTGGTATACCTGGTTAAGCGCACATAGTACAAAGCTGGAGGACCCATGCAAGGATCCAGCCCCCACTCCCCACCTGCAGGTGGTCCACTTCTTGAGTGGTGAAGCAGGTCTGCAAGGTGTCTCTTTTCTCTCTCCCCGTCTCCACCCCTCCTCTCTCAACTTCTCTCTGTCCTACCTAATAAAATGGTGAGGGGTGGGGGTAATGGGAATGGCCACTAAGAACAGTTGATTCATAGTGCTGGCACCAAACCCCAATGACAGTACTGTAGGAAAAAAAAAAAAAAAAAAAAGAGGGAGAGACAAACAAGACAGAGGAAGAAGAGGCAGCAGGCTACTGCTCTAGCAAGCAAGAAGGAGCTCCCCTGGTGTTGTGTCTGGTGCTCCCATCAGGTCCAAGGGCTTAAATTCAGGACCACAGGCTCAGGAAGGGTCTGAGTTTACTGGGCCCGCTAGCTACTGCCTTTCCCCTCACTCCTTCTTTCCATAAGGTAATCAGGTCACAGATCCCTCTGCCAGTGCTCACGGAACTCAGGGTTTCCCTTCATGTTACAGGGAGGATGTGATGTGATGTCACATGCCCGGCATAACATACTCTTCTGAGAAAGAAGCTGAGCACTTGTCACCACCATGCATGCAAAGGTGTGAACGATCATGTTCAGAAACTGGACTTTAACTCTCGGCTTTCTGTGTTCTTTTCTTTCGCTTTAGAACAAGGACTCCCAAATCTCTCACTGGCCTGGCTGGCCTTTGAGTCACAGCCACTCAGAGTGAAAAATTCTTGTGGACTAAAAAAAGAAAGTTCTTAAAGTTGGGGGTGAGAGTGCTTTGCAGAAACCTGTCACAGGGAGATGGGAAACTGTACCTCAGTGCCAACAACTGTACTGTAAACAATTAACCCCTCATAAAATGATTTTTTTTTTGCCTCCAGGGTTATTGCTGGGGCTTGGTGCCTGCACTACAAATCCACTGCTCCTGGAGGCCATTTTTTCCCATTTTTGTTGCCCTTGTTGTTTACCGTTGTTGTTATTGTTGTTGTTGTCATTACTGCCATTATTTTTGGATAGGACAGAGAGAAATAGAGAGAGGATGGGAGGGCAGAGAGGGGGAGAGAAAGATAGACACCTGCAGACCTACTTCACTGCTTGTGAAGCGACCACCCTGCAGGTAGGGAGCCAAGGGCTCAAACCAGGATCCTTTCGCCGGTCCTTTTGCTTTGCACACTTGGCTTAACCCGCTGTGCTACCACCCGGCCCCCTGTAAGATCACTTTTTAAAAAGGAATTTCTCTTGCTCAACAATTTGTTTGGCTTTGTATGTTAACTCTCTTTTCAGTCACCAGGCTCCAGATGCCATCAGGATGCCGGCCAGGCTTCCCTGGACTGAAGACCCCACCAATATGTCCTGGAGCTCGGCTTCCCCAGAGACCCACCCTACTAGGAAATAGAGAGGCAGACTGGGAGTATGGACCGACCAGTCAATGTCCATGTTCAGTGGGGAAGCAATTACAGAAGCCAGCCCTTCCACCTTCTGCAACCCACAATGACCTTGGGTCCATGCTCCCCGAGGGATAGAGAATGGGAAAGCTATCAGGGGAAGGGATGGGATATGGAGATTGGGTGGTGGGAATTGTGCAGAGTTATACCCCTCCTATCCTATGGTTTTGTTAATTTATCTTTTCTTAAATAAAATATAAATTTAAAAAATAAAAATAAATTAAAAAAATTTTTTAAAGAATTTCTCTAACTTTATACTAAGGAGGAGGGGAGGGGCCAGGCAGTGACACACTGGGTTAAGCACACATAGTACAAAGCTCAAGGACTCACATAAGGATCCCAGTTTAAGCTCCTGGCTTCCCTCTTGCAGGGGGGTTGCTTCAAAAGTGGCGAAGCAGATCTGCAAGTGTTTCTCTTTCTCTCCCTTTATATCTCCCCCTCCCCTTTCAATTTCTCTCTGTCTTGTCCAATAAAAAAATGGGGGAAAGGCCGCCAGAAGCAGTGGATTCATAGTGCAGGCATCAAGACCCAGTGATAACCTGGAGGAAGAGGAGAAAGAGAAAGAGGAGGAGGAGGAGGAAAGGAAGAAGAAGAGGAAGGGGTAGGGGAAAGGGAAGAGAAAGAAGCAGAGAGAGAAAAAAAAAAAAAAAGAAAGTTCAAGGTCAAAGCGATAGTTCAGCAAGTGGAATGCCTTCCTTGCCATGAGCACAGCTTAGGCTCAACCCTGGGCACCAGGGTGGAGATCCTATGCCAGCAGAGGAAAAGCAGATTTTGCTTCTAAGCCTGGGAACAGGAGAGCTGGCCCTGCTGGGAACCCACCCACTTCGTGTGAGCGGAGGACAAGGCCCCTGCTGCCTGCAACACACCACTCAGCAGGGACAAGCCCAGGCTAGGTCACCTTCCTTCCTTATAGCCTTGAAGTACTTCCTTCCTAGGCCAACCCACCTAGCTGCACAGGGGCCGAGTCTTGCAGCCGGAGCCTCTGGCCTTCCTTACTTGCTCACACACTGCTTCTGCTCCCCAGGACCCATCTCCTCCCCTATCTCCTCCCATCCCTTCCACTTCTCACACAGCCTCCTCTTTCGCCCCCCCACACACCCCCTGTTAGGTTGCTGCTGCTTCGGAGACCACTCCTCTCAAGCCTCCCTCATTCTAGGGACACACCCCCCCTGGCCCTAAAGAAGCCACTTTATGCTGCTCTCTCCACCTGCAGCCACCACCATCAGCATCTTTGGCATGATGATAAGCAAGGCCTCAGGACACAGCAGTGTCTGAACTGGCTAACTGCATGTTCTGTGACATTTACCTTTTCATGTATTCATGTCCATTTCCTCAAAGTTGTCAGTGACTGTGGATCCCCTTGTACCTCTAAAATCAACTACTATAAAAAGCATGTCCCAGGGCCTGGTGCAGTGGACAGGGCATTGGGCTCCTGGAAATGCCTTAAGATCCAGCAAAACCACTTTTAGGCATTTACCCAAAGGACAGGAAAACACCAATTCAAAGGGGAATATGCACCCCTATGTTCACAACTGCATTATGCTCAATAGCCAAAGAGTAGGAGCAATCTAAATGCCCATCAACAGACAACTAGCTAAAGAAGTTATGGAACATATATTCAGTGAATACTACTCTGCCATGAAAACAGATGATATTGTGTCCTTTGGGACAAAATGGACAGAATTGGAGGTGATGACGCTTATCAAAGCAAGTAAAGAGATGAAAGATAACTGCCAGATGGTTTCACTCATGTGTGGGGTCTAGAGAACTGATAACAATGAACCTGAAAAAAAAAAAAAATCAGGAAACTGGGTGGTGGTGCACCTGTTTGAGTGCATGTTACAATGTGCAAGGACCCAGGATCGAGTCCCCGGTCCCCACCTGCAGGAGGGAAAGCTTCACAAGTGGTGAAGCAGTGCTGTAGGTGTCTCTCTGTTTCTCTATCCCACCTGTTCCTCTCCATTTCTGGCTGTCTCTATCCAATAAATAAATAAAGGTAATAAATTTTTTTTTTAAGTCAGAAGCAATCAGACTGTTTCCAAGACTTGTGAGAACTATGATGTTTATCTTTAAGAGGTGGGAGGTTAGGAATACAGAACTTTGGTGATGGGTGTGATGTGTAACTATACCTTATTATCTTGTAAACCATTATTAATCACAAATTAAAAATGGCATAATAAAAAGTACGAGATCCTGAATTCAACCCCCAGCATCAGATGTGCCAGAAAGATGCTCTGGTTCGTTCTCTCTCTCTCTCTGTCTCTCTCTCTCTCTCTCTCTCTCTCTCGATAAGTAAACAAATCTTAAACACATGGCAGGTGATTCTACACTACATAACGTTCAAGCCCATTTGTTGATTAAGAGGTTTGACTCACTATATTATTTCATAACAATGATCATAACAACAGCCAACACTATGGTCGCAATATCTTCAGAGACTCAACCCCTTATTTGACATTCACATCTGCCCTATGAAACTGATGTGATCATTGTCTCCATTCCTCCAAGGAAGACAATGGTCCCAGAGAGACTGGTTTGCCCACATTCACTCACAGGACATGTACTTACTGAGCACCT
Organism: Erinaceus europaeus; assembly: GCF_950295315.1. NCBI lineage: Eukaryota > Metazoa > Chordata > Mammalia > Eulipotyphla > Erinaceidae > Erinaceus > Erinaceus europaeus. The sequence continues at coordinate 67,273,641 of NC_080175.1, forward strand.
ACTATGTAACAGACATTGTGAACTACATTTGTGCTGAAAAGCAGAACATCCCTGTCTTCAGAAAGCTTGTATTAGAGGAAACCGACTATCCATAGGCAAAATCATAAAGACATGCTCAGTGCTAAGGAGAGAGACAAAATCCAGGAGGGGCAAGAGACAATGCAGTGGGGACACACTCCTGAGAAGGGGGCTGGCAAAAGGAGGTTGTTGGGACACAAACATAATTAGCTGACATCAGCCTGACAAGCATACTAAGGACTTATGTAAACCCAAAGGGATTGTGGGTTGATGGGAATTGATTTAAGTGAGTGTCTGCTGGAAATAGCTCTCGGTTCTGGTTCCTGACCCAAACATATGTAGCAGAGCTCTGGTAACTAGCTAAAAGACTCATGGCTCCCGCTAGCATGACTAGCTGATCTTTGCCCTTTGTCTATCTGGCTGCCATGGTTTTTATGCTTCTAAATAACCTGCAATGTAATAAACCTCCCATTTGTCAAACGCCAGACAAAGCGCCAAAGCATTTTATTTTTAATTACTATAGGTAAAACCAATTAAAAGTCACCAGGTGTGTGTGAGGGTGTGTGTGTGTGTGTGTTTCTATGTGCATACAGTTCTTTGAAAGAAAGTGCAGTTTCACTTGTATCGCTGTCATTTTTTAAAGAAAACATTTCTTAAAGGCTTCTTTTCTATGAAGGGAACAGGGGATCATTGCACTGATGGTTCATCTGTGCCCAAATCCAAGGCCACAACCTAGAAAAAAATGTCTCTCTGTACTTGGGTCACCTCCTCCAGGCCTGAAATCTAGATTTTTCACCAGAGTTGGGCTTTTCAGCAGAGAAAGAGGGGAGGAAGAGATGTCACACCTTGTGCATATAAGGTGAAGCAAGGGGCGAAAGTTAAAACAAACAGGACATCACTAAAAGGTCAACACACACACACACACACACACACACACTCTTTTGGAGTGAAACTGACAGAGAGTTATGGGAAGTAAGCAGAAAACTGTGAAGTTGTTATTTGAACCCAAATATTGGAGACTGGGTTGGAGGGTGGGTAGTGGTGCACACTACCCACTACAGCACACACATTCTCGTGCACAAAGATGAAGGTTCAAGCCCCAGTCCCCACCTGCAGGAGATGGGAAAATTCTGCAAGCAGAGCAACAGTTCTGCGAGTGTCTCTCTGTCTCTCTGTCTCTGTCTCTTCCTCTCTATCTTGCCACCAAGAACTGTGGAGTCATGTGACATTGAGACCAAGTGACAATCATGGTAGCAACCATCATGGCAAAATAGTAATAATAATAATAGTAATAAATAACCCAAACATTTAACTCCTAAGTCAACTCCCCTAGCCAGAACTTTCTCCCCCACGTACCATCCTCCCAACCTCTGTGTTTTGATAATTATTGTTCCAAATTGGTCTCTCCAAGACTCTGGTGCTCTACTTGTCAACAAATCCTTAAGTTTTTTCTTTAGAAGTATGCGTATTTTTCTCACATAATGAGAAGTGTAAGACATAAGCACTTATGTGACACTTCCTTAAAAAGAAAAAAAAAATCTCACAAGCTTTCCATGGGAGAAATTTTTCTCCTCTTTTTTTTTTTCTTGCCTCCAAGGTTATATCACTAGAGTTCGGTGCCAGCACTGTGAATCCACTGCTCCTGGAAGATGTTTTTCCCATTTTGTTGCCCTTGTTGTGGTTGTTATTGTTGTTATAGCTGTTGTTGTTGGACAGGACAGAGAGAATTTGAGAGAGAGAATGGGAAGACAGAGAGGAGGAGAGAAAGATAGACACCTGCAAACCTGCTTCACCACTTGTGAAGTGACCCCTCCTGCAGGTAGGGAACCGGGGGCTCGAACCAGGATCCTTAAGCTGGCCCTTGCACTTTGCACCATGTGTGCTTAACCTACTGCGCTACTGCCCAGCCCCCAATTTTTCTCCTCTTACCTCTCAGCACATCTTTTTTCATCTTCTCCCACTCATGGGAAAAGTAGACTGTGACTTGGTGAAAAAAAAAAAAAAAAAACATGAGAAGGGCCAGGGGTGGGGGATGTAGGCTCAAAAAGTAGTTATTTCAAGAAAATTCATTGTAAAAAATTTGAGCATTAGACTAAAAGTAAAAAATGATGGCACAACCCAGGAGGTGGCACAGTGGATAGAGTTGACTTTTCAAGAATGAGGTCCTGGGTTTGATCCCCAGCATTGCATGTGCCAGAGTGATTCTCTGGTTCTCTCTCTCTTAGTAATAAATAAATAAATAAAATTTTTTGGGAAATGATGGCAACAATCTTTGAGGGCTTTGGAATTTCAGAAGGATGGCCCATTTGGGCATTTAAAAAAAAAAAAACTTTTTCTAAATTTATTTTATTTCAGAAGAGCAAGTAGCAGGCATCAACTCTGGCAAACACAGTGCCAAGGATGAAACTCAGGGCCCACAAGTGAGGAAGTCCAGAACCTCTATCTCTTAGGCCATAAGATCAACTTTAAGTCACCACATATCCACTGGCACTGCCATACCCCAGGACAAAGCCCACATCCCATTGTGTGACCCTCTCCAGTCAAAGCTCAGCCCCATTAACACCTAGCACCCCTGCACAGGGCATGCCTGGGTGGGAGAAACCCCTTGAAAGAGTCCTGTGATTCTTCAATCTGGAATGCCTCATGGTTTATCTTTGTATTCAGACACACAGAGAATGGCTCACAAAATGTCTGTCATAACCACTCAGCAGTCCAGAGTTGTGAACAGTTCTAATACATACATATCTTAGAAGGAGTCATGTAGAAAAGATAAACCCTGTGTTGGCATGCCTGCCTTAAGCCAAGTATTGTGCTTCACACCGAGGACATCAGCTCACAGAGATACAGGCGTCACTGTCACCAGATAATTCGAATTAGCCCTCAAAATACTTGTCCCAAGTTCAGTGTTTATCATGAGGGTCTATAAATGTATGTGCATGCCATTTTTTAATAGCAGTGGCCAACAGGAATACAGAATGAGTCACAAATATGAACCAAGTATGTCATTTTAAATCTTCTTCCTTCTTTATTTTATTTTATTTTATTTTAGGTTAGCCATCAAGGGGTTCAGTGCCTACACAGCTCTGCTGATCCCAGCAGTCATTCTTTCAATAAAGGATGACAGAAGAGGGGGGGACACCTGCAGCACAATTCCTCCAGCAACCCGTTCAACCAGCTAATGTTTGCTGTATGCTCACCTTCTGCTGCAGAGTGCCAAGCTGCCAGCTTATAGACAAGAGAGGCAACAAGGTTTTGACCTTGGGGAGTTGACAGCTGAGCTCCCTGGCCAGTCACCGGCCTGGCTCCCTCTGTGATTCCCAAGGGTTTGAGTTTACAGAAGTGCCCACTAGTAAATGGGAATTCCAGGGGTGGGGGTGGGGGGCTGACTCAGTTCTGCACAGTAAGTCAGGCTGTCTGGGGAGCTTCCTTCCTTAAGACACAGTCCTCCAAGTCCAGTCGTCTGAGTCTAAATGGGACCTCCTCCCTGTACTCCTTATGTTGAAACCGTCTGTGTTCCTTCCTTTTTTTCTTAAGGTCAAATGACTTTCCCTTAGCAATTGTTTTTTTTCCCTCTTCCCTTTAAGTAAATACCTAGCTGCCCCCAAGTGGCTGATATTTCTCTCACATTGCAAAGTGCTAGCTCTTTCTGTACTAAATGCAGTGCCCAAAAGAAAACTCACAAATCTCAAAAGGAATCTAGTAACAAATGTAGCAGGTTTATAAAAAGGAGTCTGGCATAGAGTTTGCAACTGCATGTGAGCATGCTCAGATAGTGCCATGAAGGACATGTTGCCCTTTGAAATGTTCCTGGGGTGGGGTTCCTGGTGTTTACTGATCGTGGTGTGGTACCTGTGCAGAGGGGCAGGTCAACAAAGGCAGGCTAGTGGATGGAAGGTGACACAGAGGTGACAATGGACTTTGGAACATGAGCTTCTGAGTTGGATCCCTGGCATCACGTGTGCCTTAATGATGTTCTGGTTCTTTCTTTCCATCTCTCTCCCTCTCCTCTCTCCCTCTCTCTCTCTTTAATAAGTAATTTCTTATATTTATTAATTTTCCCTTTTTGTTATCTTTTTTATTATTATTGTTATTATTGTTGTTGTTGTTAGTGTCGTCGTCGTCGTTAGATAGGACAGAGAGAAATGGAGAAAGGAGGGGAAGAAAGAAAGATAGACACCTGCAGACCTGCTTCACCGCTTGTGAAGTGACTCCCCTGAAGGTGGGGAGCCAGGGGCTCGAACCGGGATCCTTACACCAACCAGTCCTTGTGCTTCACGCCACATGCTTTTAACTCAGTGCGCTACCACCCAACTCCCTAATAAATAATTTTTTTTAAATATTTATTTTATTTATTCCCTTTTGTTGCCCTTGTTGTTTTATTGTTGTAGTTATTATTGTTGTTGTTGTTGTTGGATAGGACAGAGAGAAATGGAGAGAGGAGGGGAAGACAGAGAGGAGGAGAGAAAGATAGACACCTGCAGACCTGCTTCACCGCCTGTGAAGCGACTCCCCTGCAGGTGGGGAGCCGGGGTTCGAACCGGGATCCTTAAGCAGTCCTTGTGCTTTGCGCCACCTGCGCTTAACCCACCTGCGCTACAGCCCGACTCCCAATAAATAATTTTTTATATTACTTATTTCCTTTTTGTTACCCTTGTTTTTATTGTTGGTGTAGTTATTATTATTGTTGTTATTGATGTCGTCATTGGATAAGAGAAAGAAATGGAGAGAGGAGGGGAAGGCAGAGGGGGAGAGAAAGATAGACACCTGCAGACCTGCTTCACCACAAGATGGTAGCCTGAGAGGTGGCACAGTGGCCAGGGTGCTGGACTTAGAAACATGAAGTCATGGGAGTCAGGCAGTAGCATAGAGGGTTAAGCGCAGCTGGTGCAAAGTGCAAGAACTGGCGTAAGGATACCGGTTCGAGCCCCTGGCTCCCCACCTGCAGGGGCATAGCTTCACAGATGGTGAAGCAGGTCTGCAGGTGTCTGTCTTTTTCTCCCCCTTTCTGTCTTCCCCTCCTCTCTCCATTTCTCTCTGTCCTGTCCAACAACGACAACAATAATAACTACAACAACAATAAAACAAGGGCAACAAAAGGGAATAAATAAACAAAATATTTTTTAAAAACATGAGGTCCTGAGTTTGATAGCTGGCATCGAGTGAGCCAGTGGTGCTCTGATTCTCTCTATATATATTATGATGGTGAATATGTAAATCTTTAATAAAAATGCCAAGCTGATGCCAATCAAGGTCAGATACCTCCTAAGAAGTGTTGGTTTGCTTCTAATTCTGCTTCTAAAACCCCTTCTGTTTCATTGGTTTAATCCCCACTGGTTCACGATGTCTTTTTGCTCTGCCCCCTCTCCTTGTCACCCTGATTTTCACCAATCTCTTTTCGCTCCACCCTCTCTACGTCACATCCTGTTTACACCCTACTTGGCGAGTATGTATCTATATATATACAGGATTGTGATTATAGTTAGTTTAGTTTTAGATGGCTTAGATTGTGCTGCATTCTACATGAATAAAGAGATACTGCTTTCCAGCTCAGCCATGAGTCCCTGGTCATCTGTCTCCCGCCTGCGAAGCTAGCCCGGCAAAGAAGCAGCACCTGGACTCTCATTCAGGAAAAGAGAGCATCTCTTCCCTGATAACACTAATGATGTTCAGAAAATACAATGATCTACTTGCCTTTTTTTCTCTTCCCCTGCAGGTGGGAGCTGAGGGGTTGAACCTGGGTCTTGTGCACTGTGTGCTCAATCAGGGGCACCACCACCTGGCCCTCCCACTAGTCTTTTTATAAGAAGAGAAATGTTTTTTAAATAAACTATTATAAGGGTCAGCTTCAAGAACCAAAGAAGGCTTTGGCCTTGTGAGTGCACATGCTCTTTGTGGAGGCTGGAAGGTGGGGGTGGGGGAGGGGAATGTAAACAGCTGGGCTGGACAATGGAGAGAAACAGGCTTACTTACCAGTTCACAGAGAGCTCGGACCCTCTGTCAGACCCGGGAAGGTGGTAGGGAGAAGTGTCCCCTGAAAGCACAAGTTTCCTGGATCAACCACATACCTGTATTCATCAGTCACTACCTCAAAGCCAAACAGCCTGCTCCAGGCTTTCTAACCACTTGTCTCAGCAGCTTCAAAAACAAAGAAAGGCCAAAACCAACATAGCAACAAATAACATCAAATAACAAAAAAAAATTACTCATGCATCTGATGAAATGTTGGAAATGCCTTTGCGTCTACTGAGCAGGAACGGGCCTTCAAGATGACCATGAAACTCAGCTCCTTCCCGACCTGACACATCACAGCTCTCTGGTCTTCATATTTGCACACGTGTTTCTGCTGATGATAGTTCGGGAAAGTGGAGGAGAACGCTGGCTGCAGGGCTTCTGCTGCCAAGTCAGTGGTCTGTTTGCACTGAAACACTCGGCTGCCGTTACAGGGAACACCTTATCTGAGTGCTACTCCTCCTGCTGTCTGCTTTGTGCTCTTCCAAGTGCCTGAGACCCCAGGACCAAGAAGACAGACACCGTGCTCAGAAACCGACAGACACATGCAGGAAGCAGTATCACAAGCCAGTAACAAAAACAGAGCCATGCATGAAGGAACGAGCAAACAGAGGGGCAGATGAGACATGCATGCAGGGGAGGCATGTGGTCAGCCAGGCCACAGAGAGGGCCGAGATGCACTTGTCTCTGTGTGTGGCAGTTGGCAGGGGCTGCCCAGTGAGAGAACCTCTGGATAAGAGCTTGGTTGCACAGAGAAGCCCCACAGAGAGAGACAGAGAGATAGGGAGAAATGAGGGTGGGTGACAGGTGCAGAGGAGGTGTGATGTGTCCAGAGAGCCCCAGAACACTGTTGAGAAAGGCTATGCTCAGTCTGCGTGCTCCTAGTCCTCCCAAACTCACAGGCTGCAACCCTAGAGGCCTCAACAGATGCTATTTGGAGGTGGGACCTTTGGAAGGTACTTAAGCCATGAGGGTGGAGTCTTCATAAATGAGCCCAGTAACTTATAATTTATTTATTTATTTACATTTTTTATTTTTATTTATTTATGCATGTATGTGTTGTCACCGGGATTTTTACTAAGCTCAGTGTCTACAACACAAATATACCACTTTCAGTGCCTCTCTCTCTCTCTCTCTCTCTCTCTCATGATAGAAATAGAGAGGGAGGGTGGAAAGAGATGAAGAGAGAAAGACACTTATGGCACTACTCCACCACTTGTAAAGTTTCTCTACTAAAGGTAGGGACCAGGAGCTTGAACCCAGGTCCTAACACATGGTAACATGTATACTCTACCAGGTGTACCATCACCCAGCTCCCAACCACTCAGTTTCTGAGAAGCTGCTTGACATGGACTGCCAGCAGCCAGCTTGGAACTTGGCACCAAAAAGCTCAGTGAATACTTGCTGAATAAGTGAATAAAATCTCTAATTTTTAAACGAGAAAAATAGAACCATATACTTAAATTTGGAAGAAAATTCCATAATGAAGGCCCTGTATGTATTTCATTCATTTAAAAAAAAAGAAAGAAAGAAAGAAAAGAAAAAGACTAAATGTTTGCAATATTATGCTTACCAAAAGCCACCAAGTTCTGCCTTCAAGTGAATTTAAATCTAAGACAACAGAACTAAATTTTCCAAAAACATTTACATTCTCTATAAACAAATATAGAAGGGGCTGGATGGTGATGCAGTAGGTTAAGTACACATGTTACAATATGCAAGAATCCCAGTTCAAAGCATGGTCCCCACCTGCGGGTTGGGGGGGGGGGGCGGTTCATATTTTGTGAAGCAGAACTGCAGGCGTCTCTCTCTCCCACTATGTCTCCCCCTCCCCTCTCAATTTCTCTGTCTCTATGCAAGAAATAAGAATCACTAAAAATAATTTTACATGTTTTGTTTCTTTATATTTATTTTTTTGTTGGATAGAGACAGAAATCCAGAGGGGAAGTAGACAGAGAGGGAGAAAGACAGAGAGATACCTGCAACCCTGCTTCAGTGCTCGAGAACTTTTTCCCCTGCAGGTGGGGTGTAGAGGCTTGAACCTGAGTCCTTGTGCATGGTAACATGTGTGCTCTAGAAAAAAATAGTTTAGAAAAAGAATATAGAGATTCTAGAATTAGTGATAATGGAGGCACAACGTCCTAAGTATTCTAACAATCATTGAAGTGTATACTCTAAAGCGGAAGGAACTGAATGGCATGTGAATTACATTTCATAACAATTACTTCTAACAGCTACTAGAGAGACAGAACAATTTTTTGAAGAGAAAACATTTCAGGAGCCTGGTAGTGGCACACCTAGTTGAATGGGCACATTATAGTGCACAAGGACACTGATTCAAGCCCCCAGCCCCCCCCAGCCTCCCCACCCCGCATAGGGAAAGCTTCACAAGTGGTGCAACAGTGTTTCAGGTATCTATCTCCCTCTTCCTTCTAGATTTCTCTGTCTATATCCAATAAAATAACAATTATAAAAAGAAATTTATGTTTAAAAAATGTTCAGTCAAAGATTAAAGAACATCTGACTCTGATTAGAAAATTAGATTTTCAATACTACTCATTGTTGCTGTAACTAAAAAGCTATTATTGGGTTGAACAAAAAATGGCAGGGTCCATTAGTATCTCTATATACAGACAACCAACAACACAGGTGAGAAAATAATCGCATTATCAAAAATCAGACATTAGTTTTAAAAAGCAACTTTTAGATGAGTTCACAATGACTGATGAATTCCCAAACTCTTCATCTGCCTAATGAAAAAAATCTTAATACACAGAATAGAAAGGAAAAGAAAGCAGAAAAATCATTAAAATGTGCAACTAATGCCAGGTGATCACTTTAGCTACCAATTATTGCAGTAGCCCGCCTCCTGCCAGGATATCAGAAGTGACTAGTTACTGGTTTTTACCTTATCCTGCTCCAGGTAACAGTTAATAGGGTAGGTGACAGCTGAACTTGGTTTCCCAGAATTCCCTGTCTTACGTTTCTAGTTTGGGTTGGCAACCAGGTATATTATCTCCTGAAAGCTGCAGTAAAGAAAGGAGGCAGTACGCTCTGAAGGGAGGCTGGGTCAGCCTACTTTGCCACTCAAGAAAGACTAGTTCTGAAATAAGTGCAGCCTAGAATGTCCCCAGCTGTGACCGTGGACTGCAAGCTCAGACTGACAGGGACTCGGAGGTTACACAGGCTAAACATGAACATACATGGGTCCTGGGTCAGATTGATGTAGTAAACAGTTAATTGTGTTTATATAGTCTCTTCAAGTTTGGGAGCTACTCTCTTCCTCAATCCAGCTCTCTATTTCTATTCTCAACTCTGACTATATTTTCCCAGACAATAGTTTTAGCCCAACATTCCATGTTAACTGTCAAGCTCCAGCAAAAATTACCAAAGTCATGGGCCCCTAGGAACATACCTAAAATAGACTTCCTAGTTTCTTACCGCCTAAAATTCCTTTTCTCACCTTCTATTCCTACTTTTTAGCTCCTGTTTATTAAACCTTTTGTCCTGCTTTATATCTTACTGCCTTTCTGACACCAAGTTGCAGATGCTACTATGATTCCATCCTAACTTCCCTGGGCAGATGACCCCATCAATGTGTCCTGGAACCCCACCTCTCCAGAGCCCTAACCCACTAGAGAAAGATAGAAACAGGTTGGGGGTATGGATCGACCTTTCAGTGTCCATGCACAGAAGAGAAGCAATTACAGAAACCAGAAGTCCCACCTTTTGCACCCTAAAAAAGAATTTTGTTAGGGGAAGGTGACTAGAAGGCTCTGAAACCCAATTCCATCAGGACCCTAAGAGAGAAGAGGAAAATAAGAAAAGACACTCGCAAGTAGTAATGTGTGTAGGTGGGACCAAAGGAAAAATGGCCTCATATATATACAGACAGACAGGCAGTTATAGAAATAATAGTCAACCCTTATCTATGACCTTAGGAGAACCACTGCAGTTTTCAATGGAGGGAATGGGGACACAGAACTCTGGTGGTGAGAACCGTAGGGAATCGTACTCCTGTTCTCTTGTAACTTTGTAAGCCAATACTAAATCACTGATTAAAAAATTATTTTTAAAAAACTGCCCATGAAATATGCAGCCATTTACACATACCTAGTCATTTCCAAGTCATTTTGTCAATGAACTGATTGAGTGAATGAAAAAAGAAAGGAAGCGGGGGCGGGCGGTGGTGCAGTGGGTTAAGCGCATGTGGCGCAAAGCGCAAGGACCGGCGTAGGGATCCCGGTTCGAGCCCCCGGCTCCCCACCTGCAGGGTAGTCCCTTCACAGGCGGTGAAGCAGGTCTGCAGGTGTCTTTCTCTCCCCCTCTCTGTCTTCCCCTCCTCTCTCCATTTCTCTCTGTCCTATCCAACAACGAACAACATCAACAATGGCAATAATAATAACCACAACGAGGCTACAACAACAAGGGCAACAAAAGGGGGAAAAATGGCCTCCAGGTGCGGTGGATTCATGGTGCAGGCACCAAGCCCAGCAATAACCCTGGAGGAAAAAAAAGAAAGAAAGAAAGGAAGGGAGGGAGGGAGGGAGGAAAGAAGCAGCATACATCCCTTTCACAGTTGTTCAGTCAGGTCCTAACCTGGTATTACTCTGAAGGGATTTTACAGATAGAATTAAGAGACCTAAACAGCTGACTTTTCACTCATCAAAAGGCAGCCTATACTGACGGGGATTGGTGTGATCATAGTTGTCACTCAAGATGCCAGAGTTATGGCTACCCAGCCACAGAGGCTGAAAATTCAAATTCTGGGACAGCTTAAACAGTTGCTCCTCTGTATACGTGGAGTCCACATCCCCCAGCTCTACACATTGATGTCACTGTTAGTTGACTCTGTTCATGTGAAACCACCTATGGAAAAGGAAGAATGACTCAGGCAGTGGAGAGACAGCTCCCAGGAGAGGGGGGCCAAGGTGCTGGGGAAGTTTGTACTGTGTGCCTCTCTTCCTTGTCTCTGAGTGGAAAGGGGGCCTGTGAGTGGCTAAATGAAACAGGCATGAAGCCCAAGCTCTGCAATAAATAGTAATAAAAAATACATAAAAATAAAAGGGTAATTGAAAGTCCATTAAAAGAAGACTTATGACTTTCCTAAACTTGGATGCCAAGCTTTGAATCCTGATCTTGAGATTCAAGACTACTTATTATATTCTCCTTCTAGCTGCCTGAATTTCAAAACTTAACAGATTCCAAACACACCGAGCCATTCCCATAACAGAATAAGCCAATTCTTGATAAAAGGTCACTTAATCTCTGGCACTACTGTCCCTTCTTTACATTAAGACCCTGACTCATGATGGCACCATTATTTTTGCTGAGAAGACACAGAGAAATATCGCTTAGCACAGAAAGATCCAGAAAGATAAACAAGAAATTCTCCCACACTGCTTTCTTTCCAATCTCTTGTAATAATGACCGAGCAAACAAAAGGCGGTAGGTTATTTTCTTCAAGACAGGAAAGTAAGGGTTGGGGAGATAGTATAATGGTGATGCAAAAAGGCTTTATTGCCTAAGGCTCTGAGGTCTCAGGTTCAATCCCCAGCACCACTATAAACCAGAACCAAGCACTACTCCACCTCCTCTTTCTGTGTGTGTGTGTGTGTGTGTGTGTGTCTGCGTGTGTGTGTGTGTGTGTGTGTTTCTCCCTGCACCTTACTCATTAAATTAAATAAAATTAAAAAAAACATAAAATTTATGTAATAATTTGGAGATATGAAATAGATTAAGCACAATGCCTGCATATAGGCATTTGACTCTAACAAAAAGGATGTTAACAGTATTGGAGTTCTGACACAGGGCTTGGGGAGATGCGTGCCCTTCCACCTTCATTCTCTATCAATAATGGCAAAACAGTGTTTGAAGCTCAGGCAGCCATATTGGAGACAGGCCATATGCTGGAGATGTCAAACCAGAGATACGGGAAGAACAGAAGAACTAGATGTTTGAACAGTGATCAAGCCATCTTGACCACCTACTGCTGGTCTGCTTTTAGATGTGAAGAAACTCGGTATCAGGGTATCTCTAATACTTGTAACTACACACACTAAGTGATAAAAGAACTGTTTGCATAGTTTTCCTCTTCCCTTAGCTGAATACTTCCACACTGATGCTGCTATGTTATCAGGAACAGTTAAGCTTGATTTCACTGCTATGTGCATGAGGGCACACTGAATACTTAAGAGGATTACAGCAGACAGTCACAGTTAAAGCACAACTCTAGTCCTCCAGGCAGCTACGTTTTGGCAAAAGAATAAGAGAAAAGTTTTCACAGTCTGCAATAAGTGCCTTTAACAAAGCCACCAACTTTAATTCCCATGGAATAGAATTTCACATGGCAAGCCTGTGGTCACATCTAAATCCACTGACTCGACAGATTCATGCTGTGAAAAATCCACTCTCTTATGGCTTAAGAGAGGCACTGTCTTTTCACGTTGGAGACATCTGTTTCTCCCCAAAACGACAACCCTCGAATATGTCTGTAATATAAATGTGTGTGTGTGTGTGTGTGTGTGTGTGTGTGTGTGTGTGTGTGTGTGTGTGTTACTGAGTGCAAGGCAGGAGACATTATCATTTCCGAGCCTGTATTTCATTACAGTAGCTCTGGGCTTTCTGAACGTTCTTCAACATAACCGCCAAGAGTGTTACATAAGTTTTTCAGTAACCTTGCCAGCTTAAGCTCTATTGTGTCACAATATCATAGTGAAAAAAAGCTGCCTGACATACCAGGCAATTCTGACAATTCTGAAAGAAAGAAACATCAGGTCTCTGACCAGTGAGAAAATGAATAATGAATACAGAAAACACAGCCCAACATAGCAAGCAAAAAAAAATATCACCCTTTCCCATACAGACTTTCAGCTTCAAGTCAGTCTGCATCCTCTCCGTCCCCTCCGTGCTAACTATAAAAGACTGTATCAACATGTTAAGAAGGTGGGAAAGTGTCAGATGCCTTTCTAACCCTGCATCCCTCAGATCCTGCAGTCTTTGACTTTTTGTGTGTTTTTTAGGGAGAGGAAGGGTGGCAAGGTTGACATAAGCATAACTTTGTGTAGAGAGACTAGGAGAACTGTAGTGTGAATGAACAAAGTAGGCTGAACTGCTCCCAGCAGGGACCACAGTGGTCAGGTTCCAGCTCCTCTGTCCCTACCACTTCCTCCAGACTTCCATGCACAGCACTTTCTGTCCAGTACTGCAGCCCCAAGCCCCCAGCATGACCCCTGTTATACCAGAATTCCTTGGGGTCCTGAGTCCTGTGCTCCCCACCCCCACTTGCTATGTTCTTATGGGGAGAAGGTCTTGAGATCTTTCTGGTTCACCAACTTCTCTCTATATATAATGGAAGTTTCACAGGGGCCTGGTGGTGGTGCACCTGGTTGAGTGCACATGTTACAATGCACAAGAACCCAGGTTCAAGCTCCCCTGTGGGGGGAAAGCTTTGCAAGTGGTGAAGCAGGGCTGCTGGTGTCTCTCTGTCTCTCTCCCTCTCTCTCTCCCCCTACCCTCTCAAATTCTGGCTGTCTCTATACAATAAATAAAGATAATAAAAATATTTTTAATGGAAGTTTCACATATAAACTTTATATAACCTTTAATGGTGGTATGCTTTAAAAAAGGTTCCTCAGACTCCTGCAGGTTTAAAATACAGTAGCACCAGTCAATTCTAGCACACGCTGGCAGACATTTCTGTAAGACAAGTTCACTGCTGGTAAAGAGTAAAAACTCTTGCTGGATCTTGGTTTTTCTTGCCTGTGGCAAGGTTATGGTGACACCTCCTCACCTGCACTGAGCAGCCCCACAGTCCCAGCATCTGATGGGTAGCTGGTGGTAGGGAGTGGACAGGACAGGGTGGTAAGAGGCATCCGCTGGCTCCCTGTTCCTGCTCAAGAATCATTGGAAAGGATGGCTTGGTGTTTAGGTGGTTCACAGAAGAGCTCATTCAGAAAAGAGATTCTTGGGAACAGAGATGGGGAACAGTAATCACATTGAAAAAGAAAAAGGTGTAAAAACTGTTGGTCTAGCTATGGAGCTGACATTCCTCTGTGATTCACTTGGGTATGTGTTAGCCATAAATAAAGCCGATGCTGCCAGTGATGCCCTCCTCTGACTTAATGTGAGGAACGTAACAGGCTGGCTGTTTTGCCAACACGACATGAGTTACCTTGACAATGGTAACTCTTCTTACCTTGACAATGAACCCCTGTCTTGTTAAATCTTAGTACATCTTAAAACTATACCTCAATACACATACCCTTTGGTAAAACACAGTAACTCATGCTCATGCTCATGCTCTTCTGTTGAATGCTCTGGTTCTCCTATTGAATTAAATAAATACTATGTTCTGCACAGGGATACAGAAAACCTTTTTTTTTTAAGCTAGTAGACAGGACCAAGATGGTTGGCTAGAGAGGATCCAGATTTTCCTCCAGCAACAACAGCAAAGCTACAACCATAAAGGGAAAATCCACAGTAAAGCAAACTTGCATCTCAAATAAGCCTCTTCAGCAAGAGCCAAAAGATCAGCATCCAGGCATTGGAGATACAGCAAAACCCTTCTCAACAAAAAATTTCAAAAATGTTGGTGTATTGTATCAAAGTAAAGGACTCTGAAAGGTGGTGGGGGAGGGGCTTCCGGTCCGGGGTAGGGGGGAGGGCACGTATGGTGGAGGGGTTAGAGTGTTTTGCAGAGAACTGAGAAATTTTACATATGTACCAACAACTGTATTTACTGTTGACTATAAACCATTAATCCCCCCATATGAATTTTTTTTTAATTTTTTATCTTTATTTGTTGGATTGAGACAGTCAGAAATTGAGAGGGAAGGGGGTGATAGGAAGACAGACAGAGAGACACCTGCAGCACTGCTTCAACACTTGTGCAGGACCGGGGACTCGAACCTGGGCCCTTGAGCACGGTAACATGTATGCTCAACCAGGTGCACCACCACCTAGCCCCGAAAATTTGTTACATAAATAAACGTAAAAGTCCCACAGCACAGCAACAAGCCATAACCAAGAAAAGACTTCTAAGATACAAGGTTTCATCTAAGGAACAGAGAGACAGGTGACATACCAGCACAGCAATCCTACTAGTTGTTTGCCTATAACATTGCAACAATGGAGAACTGAAGGCAATAAACCAGGTGGGCTTGTCAACATCAGTCTTCCTGATGTTGGCAGCAGGGACTCCATACTGGAGTTCAGGCTTCTTAACCTACCACCTTGAGGGTAGCCTCTGGGAGGAGGATACCCATGCCTGCTCCACACCTGCCAGATTCTGTTTCTTGCTCACCTGCAAGGCACCTGCAACCTCAAACTTCTGGTCACTTGCTCAGATTGGCTCTTCTTCGGCATATGACCATTTCCAAGTGTGGACCCCAGACCACTGCCTAAACTCACTTCAACACAGATACCTGATCCATATCCTTACAGAATATCAAACATAATGAGAAGACAGAAGGAGTTATCTGCCTTTTTAAACCAAGTCAGCAACTTGAAGAAAACACCAATATTGAAGAAGTTTCCAGATCCCAGAATTCTTGATTTTTGTTTTTGGAAATGCTATTGATTTTATCTACACCTCCTTGTTTACAAAACATGGCTGACTGTGTATTATCAAGTACATTCCTTTGCCTAAAAATACCACGGGGGGGGGGGGGGGGGGCACATAAGAAAGGCTTCATGCACTCCTTTGTCACACACAACTCCCTACTAAGACAAAGGTGTGTCAAGAGTTAATTACCAACTCACAAGCCTAGAGATAATGCAAAATGCAAATATCTGTAAGTCTGATATTTGGCTCCTTCCCTGAAGATTTTGGGGGTAGTGGATAGTGAGTGACCTGAGAACAAACAAATATTTCTTGGGACATCAAAGAGGTGCACCTGATGTCATGACATTCAGAAAAGGAAGACTGTAATTAAGGTTTAACACATTCTTGATGTCTCCCCCACCCTGAAAGTCATTTGTGCCTTGATGACTTCCTGAAGTATGTTTAACTACAAACATCTTTCATCTTCCTCATTCTTTTTTCACGTGATGCATGTTTTTACCAGTAAATAATCTGACGAAGTTCTGATCAGGGTTGCACACCTGACACTCTCCCATCATGGGATATCTGGGAGTGTCCTTCTAAATTTCTTCAGGTTAACTGAAGAAATTGACTGATCTTAGGGTCCTGGCATCTGGCTAAGGCTCTACACACATGTATTACCCATACATCAAATTCAGCAGAGGTATATAAACCTCCAGGAGAGAACTTCAAAGCCATGATAAAAAGTCAGAGAAAGTAGTAAAGAAGTTATAATAGAAATCATGGCTTTAAAGAATGCAGTATCTGGCAAGGAGGAAGGTACATATAGTAAAAGGGAATACAAACAGATAGAAGCTAAAGGCAAAGTGGTAAGCTGAAAGAAGGGTAGAGGAAACTGTTAAGGTCAGGAAATGAACCGGAAGGACCTGGGGGATACAGACAGTGCTGCACCACACCAGAACACATATTCCCCAAGCACATATATTTCCCAATCTATGAGGGGAAGGAAATAGGTATTTCATGAGGAAATGGGAGTGGTAGCAGGTAGAGGTGTGGCCTAGAAAGAAACTGACCTGTTATTCCAACCAAGATGGCGGCAGCTTGGGATTTGGGGGTAGGGTTAGAGTTTTGCTCCATGTTCCTCGTTTTCAAATGTTTACCATTTACATTATCTAGTGGGTACTTTATTGTTGTCATTTTCCCTACAGTATAACAGGAATCTATATGGACTTCTCTTTTTTTTTTTTTGAAATCTTATTGACACAACGGTGTTAGCACCAAAGAAATACTTTATCCCGAATACTATTCTCTCCCCTACCTTAGCTTTAATGTAATGTAAAAGAAAATGAAAACCAATAAGCTTCATCTTTCTGTTCCTATTCTTAGTCCTTTTTATCAAATTTCCCACTCTGAGACATTACATATCTACTGGGATGTTGGAATAGTCATGATATATTTTTCATAGAAAATAGGGACTGGGTGGTGGCACACCTGCTTGAGCACACTTGTTATAATATGCAAGGGCCTGGGCTCGAGTCCCCAGTCCCCACCTGCAGAGGGGAAAGCTTTGCGAGTAGTGAAGCAATGCTGCAGGTGTCTGTCTCTCTCCTCTCTATCACCCCCTTCCCTCTAGAATTCTGGCTGTCTCTATCCAATAAATAAAATGAAGATAATTTAAAAAAAGAAGTGAAAGACTGTATACTGAAAACTTAAAAATAAAAGAAAAAATGGAGAAAACATATGATTTTTCTGACAGCCCAATAAATATATGCACACGGGCAAGGAAGATAGCATAACGGCTATGCAAAAATACTTTCATGCCTGAGACTACAATGTTCCAGGTTCAGTCCCCAGCACCAGGATAAGCCAGAGCTAAGGAGGGCTCTGGTAAAAATAAATTGAAAAAATATTAAAACAAATATATATGTGTGTGTTACATTATAACATATATACCATCACTCCCCTATATATGTGGATTCTGCTTTGAATCTTGGAAGAACCATTCCAATCCACTGCTATTTAAGTCAATCTCCTTTTTTCAGATGACCCCTTTATTAAAACTAGGGTTAAGAGAATCCTGTATGGGGGGTGGGGCAAACAAGGTGGGTACAACCGCTAATCCAGATTTTCCACACACCTTCAAGTCGCAAATTTATTTACAAAAGCAATTATTAAACAGCACAGAAGAACAAATAAATGAAAGCCAACCACAAAATCCATCTTTTCTGGAAGCTACTACGTATTGTGAGTAAACAAATAGCAGCACCTTGCTTCTTTCATTCAATGTACCTGTTCACTCAGCGTATGTCAATTATAACCTGCCAGAGGCACCACAGAAAGTGTAGTCTGGGGCCTCACGGACTTACCCTGTCCGACTTAACTTGTCGGTACAGAAGACAGCTGAAAAATCAATTGCAAGTCACAGTTGGTGTTTTCTATAAATGTCCCTCACACAAAAGCCAGGTACATAAAAACATCCCCAAACCACAGGTGTGGGAGTTTCCTGGTATCTTCTTCCCATGCTGCACTGATTGGCTATTTTTTTTATTATTTATTTAATAATGATCAGCAAGACCATAGGAAAAGAGGAGTACAATTCCACACAATTCCCACCACCAGAGTCCCATCCCCCATCCCCCTCCCTTGGGAGCTTTCCTATTCTTTATCCCTCTGGGTGCATGTGTTAGGGACAAGGAGTACCTGAAGGGGACAGTAGAGCCACCCAGAAAAGAGGCGTGGTTACAGGTGTGGCTTGGAAAGGTGGAGGCAGGGCTTGGGCTTTAAAAGCAAGAACCTGGGCACTTGCTCTCTCTCTGTTTCTCTCTCTCTCTCTCTCTCTTTTTCTCTGTTTCTCTCTCTCCCTCTCTCCTCTCTCTCTCTCATGCCCTAACATGTAAATGTTCTCAATTTTCTCCGAATAAAGTTTAAAGTACCTGAAAAATCATGCTTTCTCCTCAATTCTTTGTTGAGATACTGCATGATGAACTTTTTAATGCTAGGGGAACGAACGCTGGCCTCCCCTTTGCCCCATAACACATGGACCAATATTCATTATGGGGTGCAGAAGATGGGAGGTTTGGCTTCTATAATTGCTTCTCTGTTGGGCCTGGGTGTTGGCAAGTCAATCCATACTCACAGCCTGTTTCTATCTTTCTCTAGTGGGGTAGAGCTCTGGAGAAGTGGAGTTCCAGAGTACATTGGTGAGATCATCTGTCCAGGGAAGTCAGCTATGGTTTTTAAGCAGACTTAAGGTCACCTTAAGGTAAACCAAAGTAAAAGCATTGTTTACCATACCAAAGAGTATTGTAGCCAGGGCCTTCCACATGGCAGGCAGGAATTCTACCACTGAACCATCCATGCAACAATTCCAAATAGCACTGTAAGAGGTCACACACACTAAAGAGCCAGGTGGTGGCACATCCGGTTAACAAACACATTACCATATGCAAGGATCTAAGTTCAAAGCCCCATCCCTGCCTGCAGGGGGAAAGCTGCATAAGCATTTGAGTAGGGCTACAGATGTCTCTCTGTCTTTCTCCCTTTTCTCTCTCTTTTTTTTTTTCTCACCCATTTTATCTCCCCTTTCCTCTCAATTTCTCTTTGTTATATCAAATAAAAATAATATTAAAAATAGTTCTAGGAGCAATGGATTTTTCATACAGGCACTGAGACCCAACAATTATCCTGGTGGCAATAAAAAAATAAAATGAAATACTACTCAGCTATAAAAAATGGTGAATTCAACTTCTTCACCTCATCATGGATGGAGCTTGAAGGAATCGTGTTAAGTGAAATTACGCCACAAAGAGGAGGATGAATATGGGATGATCCCACTCATAGACAGAAGTTGAAGAATAAGAACCAAAGGAAAAACAAAGCAGAACTTGGACTGGAGCTGGTGTATTGCACCAAAGTAAAAGACTCTGGGGTGGGAGGCAGTGCTCACTGGGGGGCAGTGTTCACTGGGGGCAGTGTTCACTGGGGGGCAGTGTTCACTGGGGGCAGTGTTCACTGGGGGGGGCAGTGTTCACTGGGGGCAGTGTCCACTGGGGGGCAGTGTTCACTGGGGGCAGTGTTCACTGGGGGGGGCAGTGTTCACTGGGGGCAGTGTCCACTGGGGGGCAGTGCTCACTGGGGGCAGTGTTCACTGGGGGGGCAGTGTTCACTGGGGGGGCAGTGTTCACTGGGGGCAGTATTCACTGGGGGCAGTGTTCACTGGGGGCAGTGTTCACTGGGGGGCAGTGTTCACTGGGGGCAGTGTTCACTGGGGGGCAGTGTTCACTGGGGGCAGTGTTCACTGGGGGGCAGTGTTCACTGGGGGACAGTGTTCACTGGGGGCAGTGTTCACTGGGGGGCAGTGTTCAGGTCCTAGAATATGATGGCAGAGGAGGACGGGGTGGGGGGGCAGCTTATAATCAGAAAACTGAGTTTATGTGGAAAACTGAGAAATGTTACACACGTACAGACTACTATATTTTACTGTCAACTATAAACCATTAGTCCCCCCCAAAATAAATAAATAAAAACTAAGAAAGGTCACACACTGAACTTTAGACTTTAATAAAGACCTGACAATGGTGTCAGCACCTGCCTTCTACCTCCAGCTCCCACTTCCTCTTCCTTCCCCTCTGGGCTGTTGTGTCTGTCTCTCATTTCATTGCCTTCTTTTCTCTCATTTCATTGTCTTCTTTTCTCCACGTTTGTTCCTTCCTCCCTTTCCTCAAAAGATCGAATGTGGATGCCTAAATTGCCCTGTTAAATATTGACTCTGGTTTCCCTGCTCTGAATAGCAAGTCTGTCAGCCCCTGCTCTCAGAAGTCTCTCCACAAGAAAGCCAATTACATGAAGTTATTTTTCTTTCCATATTGCTCTTGGCTGATTTTCTTGTGTGCGTCAGAGGCTCTCACAAGTTTCCCAATTCCTAAGGAGAGACTCTCCCTCCCCAAATCCAGTGCAGAATAAAACATCCTCTTCATCCAACAGAACACCCAGGGCCTCATGCCTCAGCAGCAACTGGGGAAGAAGTCTGGGATCAAGAAGGCCCCCAGGCCCACCACAGTGCTCCATCCGCCAGGAACTCAGCCTGAACACTTGGGAGCCGCTCTGCCATGTGCACAACCCAGGCTTGAGCCGGTCCCCACTGCACAGCGGGAGCTTCGGTGACCCTGTAGAAGGTCCTCAGGCGCCTGGCCTATCCCTGGACAGAATTGCCTTCCACTATAAGAACTTGTGAGAAACAAGGAAGTTGTTTTTCAACAAGTAATCGCAATTACATCCAATCTGTAAGGAATAGGAAAAGAGGGGCCGGGTGATGGTGCACCTGGTTGAGTGCACACATTACAATGCACAAGGACCTGGGTTCAAGCCCCTGGTCCCCACCTGCAAGGGAAAAGCTTTACAAGTGATGAAGCAGTGCTGCAGGTGTCTCTCTGTCCCTCTCCTCTCTGTCATTCTCTTCCCTGTCAATTTCTGGCTGTCTGTATCCAATAAGTAAATAAAGATAATAAAAAAGAAAGAAACTTTTAAAAATACAGTAAAAAATTTTAAAAAGACAAGAATGTAAAATGTGGGAAATGGGAGGGTGGGGGGCAGCTAGGTGGCTAACCAGGTAGAGCACACACCCATGGGTGAGGGGCTGGGTTCAAGCCCCCGGCTACTACATAAGAGTAATAGTAGGAGGGGAGACGCTTGAGGAGTGACAGAGCAGCGCTCCAGTCTCTTCTTCCTCTCTGCCTCCTCCCCACCCCACTCTCCCTCTCCTACTCTACATCTAAGGGGGAATAAGGCTCCCAGGATCAGTGGAGTCATGCAGGCACCCTAGTAGCAAAAAATAAAGTAAAATAAATTTTTTGAGAAACCTGTGATTAGTTTCATTTGGTAGAAGAGTAGAATTGCAGGTTAAGTTTTCCTGGTGAAGCAGAATGCCAAAACTCTAAGCTCAGAGAACCAGAAGAACTCCAGCTTTGGGTAGGGGAGACAGTACAGTGGTTTTGCAAAAGACTTTCATGCCTGAGGCTCTGAAGTTGCAGATTCAATCCTGAGAACCACCATCAGCCAAATCTGAGTAGTGTTCTCATATCCTTTCTCACTCAAAAAAAAAAAAAAAGAAGAAGAAGAAGAAAAAGAAAGAAGGAAAAATAATTAGTCCTTAAAAAATAAAAGAACCCAGCTTTATTCTTTAATTTTTTTATTATTTTTATTTATTGGCCAGAGACAGCCAGAAATCGAGAGGGAAGGTGGTGATAGGGAGACAGAGACACCTGCAACACTGCTTCACCGCTCATGAAGCTTCCCCCCTGGAGGTGGGGACCAGGAGATTGAACCTGGGTCCCTGCACATTGTAACATGTGTGCTCAATCAGGTAGGCCACCACCCAGCCCCTATTCATTAATTTTTATTTATTTAATATTTATTTTATTTATTTGGACAGGAAGAGAGGGATATCAAGAGGCAAGAGGGAGATAGAGTGACAGAGAGACAGAGACACCTGCAGCACTGCTTCATTACTTGTGAAACTTTTTCTCTACAGGTGAGGACTGGGAGCTTGAACCTGGGTCCCTTGCACATAGTAACAGGTGCACTCAGCCCTACCCAGCTGAAGGCCAGTTTTGTCACATGCTGTTTGTCACCTACAAAATGGCGGAGATACTCATTCCTACTTCACAGACCTGTCTTGAGGGTTACATGTGTTCCGACATATAGAATGCTTAGAACAGCCACTGACAAACAGAAGTCCCCAGACTCCTAGTATATGTTGTTCCTCAGAACAGTTCATTTTACTGTCACTGCTCAAGCGTAAACGCCATTCATGTTTCTATACACTATGAAGGAGAGGGATACCACCAAGACTGACCCCTCACTGATTCCCTCTCTTGATAGTTAAAACTCACAGGACCTTTATTTACTCATGGAAGCAGCTCCCATGCTTCTCCTCAATTATTACAGGGATATGTTGGATATTTCCAGGTGGAAACAGGATGGACTCGGCGCCGATTCACTTACATGAGAAGAAGAGGAAAAAGGAAGGATGACTCTGGGATGTTTTTACTCGTAAGTGGAATATGGAGATTTGAAAAACCTTGAACTCGAAAAAAGAAATATATATGTATATTGCCAACCCGTGACTAAGATTTTGGAGGAACTACGGTGGTTGGGAAGGGGTATAGAACTTTGATGTGGGGAATCGGGCGATAGCGCAGCAGGTTAAGCACAGGGGGCGCAAAACACAAGGACCGGCATAAGGATCCCGGTTGGAACCCTGGCTCCCCACCTGCAGGGGAGTCGCTTCACAGGTGGTGAAGCAGGTCTGCAGGTGTCTGTCTTTTTCTCCTCCTCTCTGTCTTCCCCTCCTCTCTCCATTTCTCTGTCCTATCCAACAACAACAACAACAACAATAACTACAACAATAAAACAAGGGCAACAAAAGGGAATAAATAAATAAATCTAAAAAAAAAAGAACTTTGATGTGGGAGTAGTGTGGAATTATACCCCTATTATCTTGTGATCTTGTAATCTACTGAATCAATAAAAACTATATGAAATTGGGTGGGGGTAGATAACATAATGGTTATGCAAAGAGATTCTCATGCCTGAGGCTCCAGTGTCCCAGGTTCAATCCCCTACACTACCATAAGCCAGAGTTGAGCAGTGCTCTGGTAAAATAAGTAAATAATAATAAAAACTTATTAAAATATATAAAATTAAGGAAGCCAGGTGGTGGCATGCCTGGTTTAGCGCACATTTTACAATTCTCAAAGACCCGAGTTCAAGCCCCAACTGCAGAGGGGAAGCTTCATGAGTGGTGAAGCAGTGCTGTAAGTGTCTACCCCCATCTATCCCTTCTTTCTTCTCCATTTCCGTCAAATAAAAATAAATCAATAAAAGTTAAAATATATAAAATATTTTAAAAGAAATAAACATCGATGTAGATAGATAAGACAGATAGCTATGTACACACACAATATTGACTGTTAAATGTGAGGGAGCGTTCCCATGAGCCATAGAGAAGACAAAGGGACAGAAAGAGAAGCTGGAGCTTCTATTACCTCCTTATAATTGAATCGACAAGATCAGGAGCGAGTTTCCCTGATCCCAGATATCCTGGCATGGGGATGGACAGAGCAAAGACATATTTTTCATAAGGCTTAATTGACCCATTTTTCATGGGATGGCAGATGGCACTGGGTCCTGAGAAAACAGCAGACAGCTGGGTTAAGTGTCCCAAACCCCGTCAAAGTCAACTGTGTCTGAATGGCTGCTGAAGGCCTCCGCAAACTCTACCGCAGGCCTGAGCACGCACTGGACGCAACTGGGGTTTGACTCCAATGAGCAGTGTAAAGTGGGGTGTGGCCTCGGCTCCCGCCACAGACTCTGCAGCCTCCAAACCCTCAGTGCACCCGAGTGACCGAGAGGTCTCAGCACCCTGGGGTGCTCCTGCGGCCTGCCCCCAGGCATCCGGAAAGGACCGTCTCTGCAACTTCTCAGACTGCACAGCCCTGGGGGGCGAGGGGTGGGCCGGGCTCCGCCTCCAGGGGGAGGACTCAGTCCCCCAATTTTTGCATTAAGAGAAGGGAAAATAAATGATTAAGTTAAACTAGCCCCTCCCCAAGTTGACCCCCCTACCCCCACGCCCCGGTTCTGGAAGTTTCAGGCCAGAGATTCCTGGTTGTCGGGGATGCAGATTCTCAGGCGCCAGCCCTGCACCCTCCTCAAGGGGCTTGGGGTCACCAGACATGGGGTGGGGTGCAGCTTGCAGGGAATTGGCGGGGAGGCCCGGCAGCCCCTCCCCCCAGCCCCAAGGGTCCCGAGGGTGCTTGAAGAGACCGCGGTGGTGCAGGGAGGGCCGGGGAGGGGGCTGCATAAAAGTTCACGGGATTTGGGGGGGAGAGAAAGGAGTGCATTGGGGCCTGTGGGGTTGTTGGGAGCCGGGGGGGGTGGGGTGGCTGAAGGGGTCCACGGGGGGCTGGGGGCGGTAATTTGTGAGCACACCGCTGGCGCAGGGTCGAAGACTCCACCAAAGCAGGTTCCTGGGAAGTAGTGTGCAGTCCGCAGGGAAGACCCCAAACACTGGCAGGGAACCCGGAGCAGCCCCGCCCAAGCGCCCTCCCACCCGAGCCCGGAAGGCCCTGGACCCTGCATGGGGGCCTGCGCAGGGGGTCGGGGCGGGGGGCGCATGGGACCCGGCGCGCTTGGGAACGTGGGGGGGATAGTAAGTCCCGCACCCGTGCAGGCTCGAAGGCGACAACAGGGTCGTGGTGGGGGGGAGGTTGAGACAGCTGAGGGGGGTGGCCTGGAGCCCCGCTCCACCTCCTACCTGGACACCTGGACCGCTGCCGGGGCCTCCGGGAGCACAGCTGGGAGCGCGCGGGAGGGGGGAGGGGGAGGGGGAGGCCGGAACTGGCAGCGCCGGGCAGGGTGGGGCCTGGGACGGGCGGGGCTGGCCGAGGGAAGGTGGAAATAGGGGAGGGGGACACACACGCTGAGCCCCCCCACACACAGTACCCCACAGCCCCCCTCCGCCCTAGGGTGACGTGGCGGCCCTCAGAAGCCGTGCGCCGTAATGGGCGTCGCCCCTGCTGGCCAGTCCTCTGAGGTCACTGCCATGGGCGGCAGCCAGGGAGCAAAGAGGACAGAGAAGATCCCAGAAAGAGAAGAGGGGGACCAAGAGGAGGAAAGAAGCCTGGAGACCTAGGCCGCTTCCTCCCTGCTTCCCACGCCACAGGTCCCCTGGTTTACAGCAGGAGACGAGGAGACTTCAGAATCGGGGACATGGGGCTAGAGGGTTGTTGGTGTCTTTAAAACTTAAGTCAGCTGTAACTCAGAGAAAATGAAAAATCAGCAGTAAGATAGGGCGTACTCCCAGGTCACTAGAGCAATTTGAATGTTTCCAGCCTAGTTATTCCTCTATTATCCCTCCCCTTCCCTCTCCTCCCCTTCCCTTCCCTTCCTTACCCTTGTCTTTCTCTCTCCTTTCTTTTCCTTCCTCCCTTCCTTCCTTCCTTCCTTTCTTCCTTTCTTTCTTTCTCTCCTCTCTTTTCCTCTCTTGCCCTTCATTTCTTTCTTTTTTTCTCTTAACACAAAGAGCCAGAGAGTGAAAAAGATGGTAACACTTCAATGTAGTGGAGGCTGGGCTCAAACCAGGGTCACACACACTCAGGACACAAAAGCTCACAAGCCAGGTAGTTTAAGAAAAAGAGAAAGCCAGTTGTCCTGCGGCTTGCCCAACAGCCCTTTTGGAATATAGTCTTGAATGTGGGCCAGCTCCATCTTTGGTGTACAATATTGCAGTCTGCTCCCCGCCCTCACCCCCCCCCCAAAAAAAAAAGACAGGAAACAGCCTAGTCCACACTCTGAGACTATTCCTAGCAATGGCCGCTTGGCAGCGCTTAGTGCATACTACTCAAGCCAGACGACAGCTTACATAATGTCTTTCTGCACATACAAATCTCCATGAGATGAAAAATAAAATATTTCAGTCTCGAGGGGTGGAGGGGAGAGAGCTGGAATTGAAGCCTGGACCTCTGCTTCCCCTGTAGCCTATACCAAGAATTCTTCTCTGGGCTACATTCCTCTCTTGAGGACATAGAAAAATTCACTCAGCCATCAGTCTGACCTTGTTGACAAAAATGATTGATGTCTTTTTGAATCCTGTGATACTGACAGATTTTTACAATTAAACATGTGGCTCTCTGAGCAAACAGAGTGTTACTGCCTAAGAGAAGTTTGGCACATGTGAGACAAGCATGTAACTGAGAGACAGAATGCCTTCTCCTCCCCTCCCCTCTAAAGTTTTATTAGTTACAGATGCTTTGATAAGTGTTATACACATGCCACCGCGCCCTCCCAAGTCTGCTGTCTTCCCGCACAAAGACCCTTAGATTCCGTCTGCTCTATTCTGACTTTCAGTTTCCTGATTATTAAACAAATTGGCCTGTTTTATATCTTACTGCTTTTCAGCCACCAAATTACAAATGCTACCATGATGCCATCCTGACTTCCCTGGGCAGACCACCTCACCAATGTGTCCTACAACCCCACCTCCCCAGAGCCCTTCCCCACTAGGGAAAGATAGAAACAGGCTGGAGATGTGAACTGACCTGCCAATATCCATGTTCAGCAAAGCAATTACAGAAGCCAGACCTACCACCTTCTGCATCCCATGAGGAATTTTGGTCCAGTCTATAGCCATACCACCCTGAACATGCCCAGTCTCTTCTGATCTTGGAAGCTAGGAATTGTGGTCCATGCTCTCAGAGGGATAAAGCATAGGAAAGCTTTCAAGGGTGGGGATAGGATACAGAACTCTGGTGGTGGAAATTGTGGGAAATTGTACCGCTTCTTATCCTATGGTCTTGATGATACTTTTACTTTACAAATAATTTTTTTAAAAAAATGACCAAAATCTGTGCCTATTAATGTTAAGCTCCCCTGTGCTTTCCCTTGTAGTATTTAATATATGTGCACTGCCATCCAGATCACCTGTTATAATTTCATATAGAGAACAGCCTTTCCAGGGGACTGGGCAGTGGTGCACTTGGTTGAACACACACACATTACCATGTGCAAGAATCCAGGTTCAAGCCCCTAGCCCCCACCTACAGTGCAAAGCTTCGTGAACAGTGAAGCAGGTCTGCAGGTGTCTCTTTTTTTCTCACTCTCTATCTCCCACTTTCTTCTAATTTTCTATCTTATCTAATAAAATAAAATTTAAAAGAGAGGGAGAGATGCCTTGTCCTAAACGGGCATTGCTTCAATGGGAGGGCAAGCCAAGACAATGATCCCTGCGGCAAATCTCCAACAGCACAGTCTAACCCTCTTGTCTCATCATCACTGGTCCCCACTAACGCCTGGGGGCTGGTCTCAGTCAGTGAGTGAGGAAATCAGTGACCTGTGGAACAGTGTGGCTATAACAGCAGCTTTGCCTCCTCCAAATGACCCTTTCCCACTTCCTGTCTGATTTACCTTTGACCTTCTGGGACTTCTTAGGTGTCTGCTCTCCCCATCTTGGCCTCTCAACCTTGCCTTAAGTCAAAAGCCTGGTGTCGGCTGCTAGTATGGATCAACCTGTCAACGCCCATGTTCAGCAGAGAAGCAATTACAGAAGCCAGACCTTCCACCTTCTTCACCCCATAATAACTCTGGGTTCGTATTCCCAGAGGGTTAAAGAATAGGAAAGCTATCAGGGGATGGGATGGGATATGGAGTTCTGGTGGTGGGCATTGTGTGGAGTTGTACCCCTCTTATCCTATGGTTTTGTCAGTGTTTCCTTTTTATAAATAAAAAGTGAAAAAAAGAAGAAAGAAGGAAGGAAAGAAAGGAAGGAAGAAAAAAAGGAAGAAAGGTGTCCTGTTCCTTCCAATGGCAACAGTCTGCCTCCCTCCTTTGTCCCCAGTGGCCTCAGTGACAGCCTCTGGCACTGCTGAGTGTTCGGGCCACTTGATTGTACCCTGGTTACCAACCATTCATTCATTCCTTCATAAGCATTCATTACTGCTGTTAACTAGCTAACCACAAGACACAGAGGACGGAGCAAAACCTTTTATCTTTAGTTACCTGCCTGCATAAAGCACTCCAGCCATCAAATCAGGAGCAGACTGAAAGATGAGAACAGTGTGGTCAGCAAGGTTTATAATGAGAAGAAAACACACCAGACATTGGGGCATGGGGGGCACACACCTTACAGTGTACAGGGACCCACGTTAGAGCCCTGGTTTTTACCTGCAGGGAGGAAGCTTCATAGCGGTGAACAGGGCTGCAGGTGTCTCTCTCTCTCTCTCTCTCCCTCTCTAGCTCCCCCTTCCCTCTTGATTTCTTTCTGTCACTATCCAAATTAAATAAATAAAATATTTTGTAGAAAGAAAATAAACAGAAGGTGGGACTGGAACTTTGAAAAGAGAAGGAGGAGCAGAGTGGATAGTGCTGATGGCATACAGGAGCCTTTAATCCCTCTATCTTCCTTCTTGCTTCTTGGTGGACCCTTCATGTGGCTCATAATTTCCCTGAGCAAGAGCAACCTGTAGGCTGCTCCATGTAACCTTTCAACAAAGGGCCTCAAGGATGCTTTCAACCCCAGAGCCAGAGATAAGTGTTCCCAATGTCCAGCCAGTCCCTTTCCAGAGTCTTCATATCCATCATGCTCAACGGCCTCCAACTCCCTCATCAGTCTGAAAATAAATACCTCGCTGGGGAGACAGCATAATGGTTCTGCAAAAGACTTTTCTGCCTGAGGCTCTGAGGCCCCAGGTTCAACCCGCTGAGCAGGGCTCTCTGGTCATTAAAATGAATAAATAAAATATTTTAAAATAATAATAATAAATTTAAAAATAAAATTAGCAATTTTAAGATATCACTATAGGGGACCAGGTGGTGGGGCACCTGGTTAAGTGCATACATATTACCATGTGAGAGGACTCGGGTTCAAACCCCCATCCCCACAAGTGATGAAGCAGTGATGCAGGTGTCTCCCTGTATCCACTTCCCTCTCAACTTCTCTCTGTCCTATCAAATAAAATTAAAAGGTTTTTTTTAATGTCTATATAGGAGTCAGGTGTGGTGCACCCAACTGAACATATCTAGTTTAGATGCTAATGGACCTGAGTTCAAGCCCCCTGTCCCCACCTGCAGGGGGAACTTCATGAGCAGTGGAGCTTGTGGCTCTCTTTATCTCTCCTTCTGTGTCTCCTCTACTCTTCTCAGTTTCTTTATGTCCTATCAAATAAAAGAAAAAAAAAAAGGGGGGGAGGCCTCCAGGAGGGATGGATTCTTTGTGCAGTCACTAAATTCCAGCAATAACCCTGGTGGTAATTTAAAAATGAATAAAGTTAAATAAAACACACACACACACACACATATATATATATACATATATATTTATTTGACAATTGCCTCTTTTACAATTGTGCTCAAGTCTGTGGATTTGCATAGCAACACAATTGAGTGTGGTTATTAAACAAGGAAACACCTGGAAGCGTGTCAGTGTTATTTAAGATGAATACAATTATCTATCAACTGCTTATCTATCAACACAATTTCTACAATTGTGTTATTTTTTAATTTTTAAAAAACTTTTATTTATAAAATGAAAACACTGACAAGACAATAGGATAAGGGGGTACAACGCCACACAATTCCCACTATCAGAATTCTGTATCCCATCCCCTCCCTTGATGGCTTTCCTATTCTATAAACCTTGCAAACACACACACACACACACACACACACACACACGAGAAAGAGAGGTAAACAGTGCTCCACCATCTATGGAACTCCACCACATGTAGAGACAAGCAGGGAACCTGAGATTTCACACATTCAAGGCAGATACACCACCACCTCCCCGATCCAATTTATATATCTATTATCTTCAGTTAGGCATGTGTTCTAGTTCATAAAACAGAAATTTGAGTTATTAAAATTTTACCCTATGCAACTCAGTTCTAAGTTCTTTTGGTCATCCCTGTACCATATGCACTGCCTTTTCACATGTAAGGACCCATCTCTTTTCCAGCCAGTTTTTGTCTACACCTCTACCTTAGAAATAAGCCAACTTTCTGGTTCATGGCTCGCTGCAGTGCTGTTTGAAATCAGGTATTACACCTGCAGTCTCAAAACCATCTAGATTCAGACTCCATTACACAGTAACATTCTTTGCGCTTTCCAAGTAAAATGTTCCTGCAGACATTTGTTTGGTTTTACACTTTCCTAGTTCAGTTCATACTTAGAAAGCTATGCTTGTTATACCAGTAAAAGTTTTTACTTTGGATAAAAGAATAGAAATAGCAGGACGTGTTATAAAGGGCTTCTTTACCGATAAGAGTAATGGCAAGATTTCCCAGGGTGAGAGCCCCCTGGGGTGTTGCCCATTTCTAATCTTTCTGACCCTCCAGAGAATTACGGGAGTGTTTTCTTGGCAAGTATTCACCGACATTTTTCATTGTTCTACATCATTTTTTCATTCTCCAGTGGAAATGTAATCCTGAGGCCACTCTCACTTCATTTTAGGCCACTTTAGCCTGATGTCCCACTGCAGATGCCCCTCAATGCCCCAGGCTATTCCTTCAAGGCGGGTCACAACCCGCCCCCCACACACACACACCCTGGATAGAGCAAAGGCTTCTTCAGAAACCTCTACAGCCTACAGCTTCAACTGAGCTCAGAGTGTCTTCAGGAATCAGACTTCCCTTAGAAGAACAAGGTGAGAAGAGTCTTTGTGTGTATAAAATATGATTATATAGTATGTATACTGTGTATTGTTTCTCTGCTGTAAGATCTGTTTGATTTGCATGCTAACTTTGAATTTCCTCTATTCCAAAAAAATGATCCTACTCTTCTTCTGCCAGCAGTATCTCAAAGGGCACTGTCAGACATAGAAATCCCCATCACTAAAATGCAAGTTTTTAAATTTTTTTCTTTTTAATTTATTAATGAGAAAGATAGGAGGAGAGAGAGAGAAAAAAACAGACATCAATCTAGCACATGTGCTGCCAGGGATTGAACTCAGGATCTCCTGCTTGAGACTCCAATGCTTTATCCACTGTGCCACCTCCCGGACCATAAATGTAAGTTTTGATAACAACAACAAGGTCAACAAAAATGGGAAAAATGGCCTCCAGGAGCAGTGAATTCGTAGTGCAGGCACTAAGCCCCAGCAGTAACCCTGGAGGCAAAAAAAAAAGTTAAGTTTTCAGGGTTGGACAGTGGTACACCTGGCAGAGTGCACGTCATCATGCCCAAAGACCCAGGTTCAAGTGGCAGTCCCCACCTGCAGGGGAAGAGCTTCACGAGTGGTGGTGCAGGGCTGTCTGGGTCTCTCCGCTCTGTATTTATACATCACTCTCCCCTCTCAATCTTTTTGTGTCTTCAATAAATAAATATATTAAATAGATATGGAGAAATGTATTTTTTTTTCTTTTTTTTTTTCCCTCCAGGATTATTGCTGGATCGGTGCCTGCACCATGAATCCACTGCTCCTGGAGGCCATTTTCCCCCTTTTTGTTGTAGCCTCGTTGTGGTTATTATTATTGCCATTGTTGATGTTGTTCATTGTTGGATAGGACAGAGCTAAATGGAGAGAGGAGGAGAAGACAGAGAGGGGGAGAGAAAGTCAGACACCTGCAGACCTGCTTCACCGCCTGTGAAGCGACTCCCCTGCAGGTGGGGAGCTAGGGGTTTGAACCGGGATCCTTACGCCAGTCCCTGCACTTTGCGCCACATGCGCTTAACCCACTGCGCCACCGCCCAACCCCCCTGAAATGTAACTTTTCAAGACCACTGTATGTTATCAAGAAAATGTAACAACTGTGACCTCTTAAGTAACTCACGTAGCCACAGGTGAATCTAGTCAAGTGTAATCAAGGGGTTGAAAAGGTGTGAGAGAGGGACCCTCCAAGACTTTAGAAGTCGTGCTCAAGGACTTCCAAAGGTGTGGCTATGGAACAGAACTTCATATTGTGCTCCTGATGAACCAAAAGAAAAAATAATAATGAAAAATCACCTGAAAATTCAACAAGATACAACCAGGATCTCTCTAGAAACTCACTAAGCCACAGCCACCAAGTTGCAGATGCTACTACGACTCCATGTTAACTTCCCTGGGCAGATGAGCTCACTTCTTCTTCTAGCGTTTGCCCTTCTTCCGTAGCCAGTCAACAGCGTCAGGTTGAGCCTGATGTAAAGTTTTGAGACCTCCTTTGAATCTGGAGAGGTGGCAGTCGTTGACTATGTGGGTCATAGTCTGTCTGTAGCCGCAGGGGCAGTTCGGGTCGTCTGATGTGGCCCAGAACCTCACCTCCCCAGAGCCCTACCCCTACTAGGGAAAGATAGAAAGAAGCAGGCTCAGGGTACGGCCTGTCAACATCCATCATGGGCTTAGAGAGGTATTTTACAGTAGGCTCGATTTGCATTTTCCTTCATGATAAGTGAGGTTGAGTGTCTCTGCATGTGTTTGTTGGCCATTTGCTTATCTTCTCTGGACAAATGTCTATTCAAGTCTCTTGCCCATTTCTTCTCCAACTGGGTTGTTAGGTATATTGTTGAGTTATAATAGTTTTCCTCTACTTTGGATAGCAATTTCTTCTTAAATGTATTGCTTGCAAATAGTTTCTCCTTCTCCTTGCATTGCCTTTTTAGGCACACCTAGAACCAAGTGAAAAATAGTTTCCTATTTTCTGATTCAATGACAAGCACTTTTATTTGGTCTCCTCTTAGTCGGGTGTGTTGAGTTGGCGGAGGAAGAGGAGAAGGAGAGGTGTCCTAGAGAATTCTGGACACACAGCATCCCTTGGTGTCCTGTAAGTTCCCACACTTCTCTGTACCCAACACTCAGATCAGCCAAAAGGCCCATGAGCAAACGTCTTGTGCAATTTCCCCAACATCTGACTTCTTCCCTCTTGAGAATATTTGTGAAAGCATATTGCTTAAGGACTTAGAAAAATTGTTAGAATTCAGCTTGTTTCTCAAGGCTAGGCCACAACAGAATTCAGGATTGACAGCTAGGGGGATACGTCTTTTTTTTTTTTTAATTTCTTTATTGGAGGATTAATGGTTTACAGTCAACAGTAAAAATACAGTAGTTTGTACATGTGTAACATTTTCTCAGTTTTCCACATAACAATTCACTCCCCCGACCCTGTAGGTCCTCCTCTGCCATCATGTTCCAGGACCCGAACCTTCTCCCCAACCCATAGTCTTTTACTGTGGTGTAATACACCAGGGAATCTGTCTTCTTAAGTTTTCATTAGCTAAAATCCTGAACATGGTTTTGGTCCTGGGCAGGCAAAGGAGTTTTTTGCAGTAACATCTCCTGGAAGAGGAGCTTGCTGGCTGGCAGGCTTGACTGATATTGATGATGGACTCTTTGCCAAGCCTTTAAGCTGTCCTCTGGATACACTCTCTGGTTTCATGGCCTCAGGATTAAATTTGTAGTGTATTTAGCTATGAATAATTATAAGCAAGTAGATAAAACCTGACAGGCAGGAAACATGCATTTTCATTTGCAGTCTTTTCTTTCATGCTTTAAACACTTCTTCTTCCTTCTTTTTGCCTTTTATTCTTTATTCCCCCCTGCCTTCCTTTCCATTCATTTTTTTTCTCCCTTTCCTGAACTCTTCCTCCCTTTCCCTCTCCCTCTCTTCCTACCTTCCTCTTTATGTCCCTCCCTCTATCCTTTTGTTTTTAAAATCTTTAACCACCTTTTTTCCAACTGCAATATGACTTTATTGAGTTAGTGTTGATTTACAGGGCTGTTGTTGTCACCAAAGTTCATTTTCACATTCCCCCAGGATGGGTGTCAGCACATTTCACCCTCCACCAAACCATCATCTTGTTTCACCACAGGGACTCAGGTCACCACACTCCCCTTAGTGCTCCTCCTTCCTGCTTCTGAGTCCCCAGATCTGCTGTGGCAGACCACAATCCATAGAGAACTCCCCCTGGATTGTCCTCTCCTTTGTTACTTAAAGCCCATTTGTGAGTGGAATCATTCATCCCCACCTTCCTGTCTTCCTTTCTCTCTCCCCTCTCTTTTAAGTATTTTTATTTGTTTATTTTTTTACTTCATTATTTATTATTGAATAGATACAGAAAGTAATTGAAAGGGGAGGGAGAGATAGACAGGAAGCGAGACTAAAGGATACCTGTAGCCTTGCTTCACCACTTTCCCCCTGCTGGTGGATTCAGCTTTCTAGTCCTATTTCCAACTCTGATAACATCTCCCAGACAACACCTTTAGTCCACCTGCATGTTAGCTGTCAGACACAGGTAAAATTAGTAAAGTGATGGGCTCCTTGGAATATAGTTTAAATCGACTTCCTAGCTTTTATAAAAATGGAGACCCCAGATATTATCTGCTATATCCTTACCTTTATGTTCATGATGATTAAACAATTTGTTCTGCTTTATACCTTAATGCTTTTCAGCCACCAAGTTGCAGATGCTACTATGACACCAACCTGACTTCCATGGATGGACCACCTCACCAATTTGTCCTGGAACCCCACCTCTCTAGGGCCCTGCCCCACTAGGGGAAAATAAACAGTCTGGGAGTATGGATCAACCAGCCAGTGCCCATGTCCAGTGGAGAAGCAATTATAGAAGACAGACCTTCCACTTTCTGCACTCCACAGTGATCCTGGGTCCATGCTTCCAGAAAGATAAAGAACAGGAAAGATTCCAATGGAGGGGATGGGATGCGGAACTCGGGTGGTGGGAATTGTGTGGAATTGTACCCCTCTTAATCAGCAATCTTGTCAATCATTATTAAATCAATTTTTAAAATATATAAAGCCTAACAAACTGTTTAGTAATCAGGAACATAAAGGTAAGAATATATAAGGTGAGATTTGGGGTCTTCATTTTGGAAGAAGCTAGGAAGTCTGTTTTAGGTATATTCCAAGTGTCCCGTGTCTTTAGTAATTTTTGCCTGAGCCTGACAGCTAACATGCAGGTGGGCTGAAAGTATTGTCTGGGAAGATGGTGTCAGAGCTGGTAATAGGACTAGAAAGCGGGATCAGGGCAGAGAATATCTCCCAAATATGAGAAAAATATATAAATATCGCTAACTGTAATCCCCACTGATCTGACCTACAATCCATGTCTATTCATACTTAGCACATGAGCCCATGAAACCTCTGCATCCCTGCTGGTCTGAACTTGCATTTCATGGTTATACCTAGGAGCATTCTAGGCTGCACTCATTTCAGAACTTGTTTTCCTCAAGTGGCAGAGTATGTTGACCCAGCCTTCCTTCAGAGAGTGGGGCAGTTCCTACCATTGTTGTTCTACATTGAGGGCCATGTCCTGTAGAAGCCCACAAGAGGATTTAATGATGTTGTTCCAGATGGAAATGACTAGTGATGGTGGATAGAGGGAACTTTAAGAGGTCTAGGCACATCATATCTGTGTGGGAATCCCAGGATTCACTGCTTGGGCCCTGTTTGATGGGGTGGCTTGGTAGTGACCAAAAGGGCCATCATTAAAGTGTGCTAGCCTCTTTAATTTTTTACAAGCTATATTTTCACTCACTAAAGTACACACACACATTGCAAATCTGTTCACTAAAGAGCTAGAATACAAGGGTTTACACACTGAAATCAATGCATGTAAAAAAAAATCTAGGGGAGTCGGGCGGTAATGCAGCGGGTTAAGCGCAGATGGCGCCAAGAGCAAGGATTGGTGTAAGGATCCTGGTTCCAGCCCACAACTACCCACCTGCAAGGGAGTCACAAGCGGTGAAGCAGGTCTGCAGGTGTCACTTTTTCTCCCTCTCTGTCTTCCCCTCCTCTCTCCATTTCTCTCTGTCCTATCCAACGATGACAACATCGACAACAATAATAACTACAACAATAAAACAACAAGGACAACAAAAGGGAATAAATAAACATTAAAAAAAAACCGAGCTGGAAATACCTCTCTCATGCAATAGAAGTATACATGGTCTTTGAAACGCTTTTGTTGACATTTCTGCCTCTTAAAATTCAGAATTAACAAGAAAAAATTAAATGGATTCACATTGCCATTGTTATTGTTATTAGTACTATAAGCAGAATAAGATGGATTCTTTGCTGCATATGTGGGCTTGGTGAGCCATGAGCAAACGTTTCTCAGTCTAAGAGTTAGGTTAGACTTTCATGAGTTTTTTTTTTTATCTTATTTATTCGTTTGTTTAGGATAGAGAGAAAGAGAAGTGGAGAAGGAAAGGGGAGACAGAGAGGGAGAGAGACAGAGAGACACCTGCAGACCTGCTTCATTGTTCATGAAGCCTCTCTCCTGCAGGTGGGGCCAGGAACTTGAACCCCGCATCCTTGCGCATGGTAACGTGTGCCACTGCCTGGCCCCTACTTTCATGAGAATTTTAGTAACACCTTGTAGCAATGCTCTGCTTTTATGATGACCTTCTCTGACTTGTGGCTTTGCCAGCTGTATAATAGCAAAAACCCCTATGCATCCCCAGACTAGCTCTGACCCTACAAGGGGCACTAGAGAAAAGACACATGGTTCTCCATAGGTCTGAAGAATGTATCTCGTTGGCTCCCTAGTATTTTATTAGTTTCTTTATTTCTTTCTTTTCTTTTTTTTTTTTCTTTTTCCAATGGCAGGAAATCTGAAAAACAATGGTGACTCACATTCCTGAAGAGGAATGGCTTCTGGGGACCCTGACTGGCTTTCTCGGTACCCAGCCTTGCCTCTGGCACACAGAGCCTGTGCCCGCCTCAATATTTACAAAATGTATTCTTGGGAAACATAGAATAATAAAAACTGGAGTGAAGTAAGAGGGTAGGAATTTGGCTTTTATTTTGTTTTTGGTAGAGAGATTTTTGTCTCAGTCCTGGAATGAACCTGATAAATAGATGCTGCAGAGCTAGGCTGGGAAAGGTCTTGAAACAGGAGCAGGGCCATGTCTACCTCTGTGGAGTCCTGCAGATCAGACTCATTTGGAAGATGGAAAGGCACAGAACAGGTCAGTGCATGGTATTATAGGAGCTCAGGCTGCAGTGTTTTCCTTTTTTAATTTTTTAACCAGAGTCAACTGAACAGTAAGAAAAATAAAGAGCAAGCATTTTGTCAGGTGTGTGTGGGTGTGTGTGTTAAATTTGCTTTTAGATCTTACTTTTTTTTTTTTCTTGTCACTGGGCCTTCACTGCTCCAGGCCAACTTTTTCAGATGGAAAGAGACAGAGATAAGAGACAGAAAGATACCACAGCATTAAAGTTTCCTTCAATGCATTGGGCATTTTGCTCAACCCTAGGTCTTGTTCATGACAAAACAGGCAAACTACCTAAGTGAGCTCTCTTGCTGGCCCCATCTTTCTGTATCTTATCCCAAACACCCATCCGCAGACTTTCCTATAGGAACTTCATGCCAAAGAGGAGTTGCTGAAAGTGTGGAAATGTCCTTAGATCTAACCATGTTGTACTTCTCCTTCCCACCACTTCGTGGAGTCATTCAAAAAGGACTCCCCATTTTTGGAAACAGCTCACCTAACACTTAAGCACTTCTCACCCCACGTTCACAGGAACATGGATTAGGACTTGAAATGCCCACTTCTGAAAAGTTGTCCATCTTTTGACAGATGTTGGCCAGGACATGGAGAAAAAGGAACTCTGCTTCACTGCTGATGGAAATGCAAACTGGTGAAGCTCCTTTGGCAGACTGGAAAGTCCTTAATGAATAAAAATGGAAGTACCTTATGATCTAGCAATACCACTCTGGAGCATTTGTCCCATGGCCACTCAAACACTAAGTAGAAAGGACATATGCACCCCTGTATTCATAGCTGCATTATTCATAATAGCCAAAGAGTGGAAGCAGCCTAAATGCCAATCCAGATGATTAAATAAAGAAGTTATGGGATATATTCTATAGAATACTACTCTGCAATCAAAAAAGATGATATTGTGTCCTTTGGGGGAAAAGGATGAAACTTGGAGATGTTTATGCTTACTTAGTAAATAGTCAACGACTGCTACCTCTCCAGATTCAAAGGAGGTCTCGAAACTTTACATCAGGCTCAACCTGACACTGTTGACTGGCTACAGAAGAAGGGCAAACGCCAGAAGAAGAAGAAACTTAGTAAATAAGATATGAAAGACAACTATCAATAGTTTTACTCATATGTGGGATCCAGAGAACTGATGTATGTGAACCTGTAAAAATAAAAGTAGCCCAACTGCAAACTGTCTGTAGACTTTGTGAGAACTATTGTCACTCGGAGTGGGGATTGGAGTTGGGGAAGGGGTACAGAACTTTGGTTGTGGGTGTGGTGTGGCCTTTAATCTTATAATCTTGTGGACTACTATTTAATCACGAATGACTTAAAAAAAAAAAAAAAGTAAAATGTTGCCCCCTCTTAATATGGGGCATAACAAGGAGGTTTGAAGGCAAGTAGCAGGCTACTGTTTCACATTATCACAGAATTTATAAGAGGTGGGCATGGAGAAGCTCTCTGGTGGCAGATACATGAGAAAAAGTAGAGATCACTCTTTTAAAAAAATACCCCAAGTGAATATGCTGTTAAAATCACTGAATATAAAAGCAATAGAATATGGCCTTTCCTCTCCTCTCCCAGGTCAAATAGGAATACCAAAGAAGATCAACTGGGACCACAACAAGGCAGGACTAGAATGACTTCAGGAACCCACCAAACCACTGGTGAGAGCAAACACATGTGGCTCATGGACAGGGAGGAGCCTAAGGAGAGAATGAGTGGCTGGTAACAGTCCAGCAGTGTACCAGTTGAGGCACCAACTCCAGTCTGTTTTGCCAACAAAAAGACTGCTGAAGGGAGGATAGGACTCCCCTAAAACTCATCAAATGCAACAGTATGTCTCCATTGATACTGCCTTCAGAGGCTGGAGCAGGAGGGGGGAGGCCCTGTGCTGACATCTGGGAACAAAGAACTGACCAGTAAACTCAGGAGAAGAACTACACCTTGGTGGCCTAGCAGTGGGGCTGTATAGTGGGAGCCTTTCCACATTGTTCTCCTGATGAGAACATGGTGAATAATTGCCTCAGAACCTACAACTATAAATGGGACTTGTTTAGAAACTCACAGGCCCCAGCAGTACTGCCGGCTTGGCAAAGAAGCTGAATTGAGCCTGGAGCTTTGGATCATTGGCGTGTGAGTCTCTTTGCATAACCACTGTGCTATCTCTCCCCCACACTGCTTTATCTCTTCATCAGGAGTGAGTGCTTAAACTAAGAAGCCTACTCATATTTTAAAAGCCCTCAGGCTCTCATAGCCTACAGGGAAGAAAAAGAACAAAAGAGATTTTTTTGGTAGCCTCTGTGCTCCAACTCAGGGCTTAAAATAATATTGAAACAACTGTTAATTCCCACAACTGTGAACCCTTCAAGTACCTTAGACACAAGTCAATCCAGGCAAGAGTGATCAGTAATTTGAAAAGAATTGAGAGAGGGACCTCATAACATACTATATAGAATGATTAAACTAAAAAAAAAATTTTTTAGAAATGAACCAGGACAAGAGGCTAAAAGCCCCCCAAAGGTTGAACCACAAAATAGTGTGGTCAAAATCCAAACACTTGTTAAGGAAATAGTCATAGGAGTGAGTAAAGAGTTTGAAAGAATTGTCATCAGAAATGCAGAAACAACAAATGAGACTCTGGAAGAAAACACTAATTATCTCAAGGTTATTAGAGAGCTGAAAGCTGAAATAGCTGAGCTAAGAACACAACTATCTGAATAAGCTAAAATAGTATCAGAACAGGGAAACAAAATAGATGAACTCCAGAAAACAATAGAGGGGAGAGATAATAGAATAAATGAGGCTGAAGACAGAATTAGCAAGATCTAGGATGAATTAGAGACAACTAAAAAAGAAGAGGTCTCAAAAAGAGATTAAGAGATTCTGAAAACAACAACAGAGACCTATGGGATGGCTTCAAAAGAAATAATATACACATTATTGGCTTACCAGAAGAATATAAGGAGGGGAAGAAAGCATTCTTAAGGACATAATAGCTGAGAACATCTCTGGTCTAGACAACATAAAAGACATAAAGGTTCAAGAAGCCCAGAGGGTCCCAAACAGAATTATCCCAGACTTAAAGACATCAGGACACATCATATTTATAATGGAAAGGAATAAGGATAAAGAAAGGATCCTGAAGGCTGCAAGAGAAAATCAAAAAGTCACCTACAGAGGAAAACCCGTAAGATTAGGAGCAGACTTCTCCACACAAACAATACAGGCCAGAAGAGAATGGCAAGATATCTATTGAGTGCTCAATGAGAAAGGATTTCAAACAAGAATACTGTATCCTGCTAGACTGTCATTCAGACTTGATGGAGGCATACAAACCTCAGACAAGCAACAGTTGAAGGAATCAACTATCACCAAGCCTGCCCTGAAAGTAGTTCTGAAAGGGCTCCTATTAACAGTAAGACCACCATAAATAGGCTATATATTAGAACATTCAAAACTCTACAATAATGGTGTTAAAATATCTTCAGTCTTTGATATCAATAAATATCAATGGCTTGAATACACCTATTAAAAGATACAGAGTAGGAAGATGGATCTGAAAATACAACCCAACAATATGCTGTCTACAGGAAACCTACCTAACTCAACAAGAAAAACACAGACTCAAACTGAAGGATGGAAAACTATCATATGAGCCAATGGCCCACAAAAAGGGGCAGGCTCAGTGGTTCTCATATCTGACATGATAGACTTTAAAATAAGTAAAAATTTAAAAGATAGGCATGGACACTACTTAATGCTCAGAGGATCAGTCAATCAAGAGGACTTAACAATTATTAACATCTATGCACCCAATGAGAAGCCATCTAAATACATCAAACATCTACTGAAAGAGCTATAGCAATATATTAACAGCAACAAAGTCATAGTAGGGAACTTCAACACCCCACTCTCTCAACTCAACTGATCTTCCAGGCAGAAAATCAATAAATACATGAGAGAGCCAAAAAAGAGATAGATAAAATAGAACTATTGGACATTTTTAGAGTCATTCATCCAAAGAAACTGGAATACACATTTTACTCAAGTCCCCATGGGTCATTCTCAAGGATAGACTATATGTTAGGCCACAAAGACAGCATCAGTAAATTCAAGAGCATTGAAATCATTCCAAGAATCTTCTTAGACCACAGTGGAATTAAACTAACACTTAACAATCAACATAAGTTTAGTAATCATACCACAATGTGGAAGCTCAACAGTACACCACTTAACAACTACTAGGTCAAAGAGGAAATAAAGGAAGAAAACAAAACGTTTCTAGAGTTCAATGAAAACGAAGACACAAGCTATCAAAATATTTGGGACACAGCTAAGGCAGTACTGAGAGGGAAGTTCATAGCCATACAAGCACACATTAGGAAACAAGAAAAAGCTCAAATAAACAGCTTGATTGCACATCTTAATCTAGAAGAAGAAGAACAAAGGAACCCTAGAGCAACCAGAAGGACAGAAATCACTAAAGTTAAGGCAGAAATCAATAACACTGAAAATAAGAAAACCATACAAAATATCAATGAAAGTAAATGTTGGTTCTTTGAAAGAGTGAACAAAATTGACAAATCTCTAGCCAGACCCACAAAACAAAAAAGGGAGAAGACCCAAATAGATCGATCATAAATGAAAGAGGAGATATCACAAAAGACACCACAGAAATTCAACATGTCATGTGAAACTTCTATGAACAACTATATGACACCAAGATAGAGAACCTGGAAGAAATGGATGATTTCCTAGATACCTACAAACTTCCAAAATTGAGTAAAGAGGAACTAGATAACATGAACAGGCCCATCACAGCTAATGAAATTGAAACAGTTATCAAAAACCTACCCAAGAATAAAAGTCCTGGACCAGATGGTTTTACAAATGAATTCTATAAAACCTTCAAAGAAGAACTAATACCTCTATTTTTAAAAGTCTTCCAGAAGATTGAAGACACTGGAATACTCCCTTCCAGCTTCTAGGAAGCCAACATCACTCTGATACCAAAAGCAGACAGGGACACAACCAAAAAAGAAAATTACAGACCAATATCTCTGATGAACATAGGTGCAAAAATATTGAACAAAATTCTAGCCAACCGGATACAGCAGTATATTAAAAAGACTGTTCATCATGACCAAGTGGGGTTTATCCCAGGGATGCAAGGTTGCTTTAATATATGTAAATCAATCAATATGATCCACCACATCAATAAAAGCAAGACCAAAAACCACATGGTCATATC
Organism: Erinaceus europaeus; assembly: GCF_950295315.1. Taxonomy (NCBI): domain Eukaryota; kingdom Metazoa; phylum Chordata; class Mammalia; order Eulipotyphla; family Erinaceidae; genus Erinaceus; species Erinaceus europaeus. The sequence continues at coordinate 67,315,944 of NC_080175.1, forward strand.
AATAGATTCAGAGAAAGCCTTTGACAAAATACAACATCCCTTTATGATCAAAGTGCTACAAAAAAAATTTGAAGATAGTGGAGTCTATATATAGCAAACCTACAGACAACATCATACTCAGTGGTGAAAAACTGGAAGCATTTCCACTCAAATCAGGTACTAGACAGGGCTGCCCACTATCACCATTACTATTCAACATAGTGTTGGAAGTTCTTGCCATAGCAATCAGGCAGGAGCAAGGAATTAAAGGCATACAGATTGGAAGAGAAGAAGTCAAACTCTCCCTATTTGCAGGTGACATAATAGTATACATAGAAAAACCTAAGGAATCCAGCAAGCTTTTGGAAATCATCAGGCAATACAGAAATGTGTCAGGCTACAAAATTAACATTCAAAAGTCAGTGGCATTCCTCTATGCAAAAACTAAGTTAGAAGAAGATGAAATCCAGAAATCAATTCCTTTTACTATAGCAACAAAAATAAAATATCTAGGAATAATCCTAACCAAAGAAGTGAAAGACTTGTATACTGAAAATTATGAGTCACTACTCAAAGAAATTGAAAAAGACACAAAGAAGTGAAAAGATATTCCATGTTCATGGGTTGGAAGAATGAACATCATCATAATGAATATACTACCCAAAGCCATATACTAATTTAATGCTATCCCCACCAAGATCCCAATCACAGAATAGAACAAATGCTACAAATGTTTATCTGGAGCCAGAAAAGACCTAGAATTGCCAAAACTATCTTGAGAAGAAAGAACAGAACTGGAAGCATCATACTCCCAGGTCTCAAATGGTACTATATGGCCATTGTCATCAAAACTGCTTGGTACTGGAATATGACTAGACACACTGATCAGTGGTATAGAATTGAGAACCTGAAAGTAACCCCCACACCTATGGACATCTAATCTTTGACAAAGGTTCCCAGACTATTAAATGGGGAAAGCAGTCTCTTCAACAAATGGTGTTGGTAAAAATGGGTTGAAACATGCAGAAGAATGAAACTGAACCACTATATTTCACCAAATACAAAAAGTAAATTCCAAGTGGATCAAGGACTTGGATGTTAGACCACAAACTATTAGATACTTAGAGGAAAATACTGCAGAACTCTTTTCCGCATAAATTTTAAAGACATCTTCAATGAAACGAATCCAATTACAAAGAAAAGTAAGGCAAAAATAAACCTATGGGACTACATCAAATTAAAAAACTTCTGCACAGCAAAAGAAACCACTACCCAAACCAAGAGACCCCTCACAGAATGGGAGGAGATCTTTACATGCCATACATCATACAGAGGTTAATAACCAAAATATATAAAGAGCTTGCCAAACTCAACAACAAGAAAAACAAATAACCCCATCCAAAATGGGGGGAGGACATGGACAGAATATTCACCACAGAAGAGATCCAAAAGGATGAGAAACACATGAAAAAATGTTCCAAGTCTTTGATTGTCAGAGAAATGCAAATAAAGACAATGAGATACCACTTCACTCACCTGTGAGAATGTCATACATCAGAAAAGGCAACAGCAGCAAATGCTGGAGAGGTTGTGGGGTCAAAGCAGCCCTCCTGCACTGCTGGTGGGAATATAAATTGGTCCAGCGTCTGTGGACAGCAGTCTGGAGAACTCTTAGAAGGCTAGAAATGGACCTACCCTATGATCCTACAATTCCTCTCTTGGGGATATATCTTAAGGAACCCAACACACCCATCCAAAAAGATTTGTGTATACCTATGTTCTTAGCAGCACAATTTGTAATAGCCAAAACCTGGAAGCAACCCAGATGTCCAAGAACAGATGAGAGGCTGAGCAAGTTATGGTATATATATATACTACTCAGCTATTAAAAATGGTGATTTCACTGTTTTCAGCTAATATTGGATGGACCTTGAAAAATTCATGTTAAGTGAAATGTCGGAAACAGAAGGATGAATATGGGATGATCTCACTCATAGGCAGAAGTTGAAAAACAAGATTAGAAAGGAAACACAAGTAGAACCTGAACTGAAGTTGTTGTATTGCACCAAAGTAAAAGACTCTGGGGGGGGGGGGGAATGAGAGTACAGGTCCAAAAAAGATGACAGAGGACCTAGTGGGAGTTGTATTGTTACGTGGAAAACTGAGAAATGTTATGCATGTACAAATTATTGTATTCACTGTCGAATGTAAACATTAATCCCCCAATAAGAAAGTTAAAAAAACACACCATGTTAAGCACACAGTGCAAAGTGAAAGGATCCCAGTTCAAGCCCCGACTTCCCACATGCAGGGGGGGGGGTCTCTTTACAAGTGGTGAAGCAGGTCTGAAAGTATCTGTCTTTCTCGCTCTCTATCTCCCCCTCCTCTCTCAATTTCTCTCTCTCCTATCTAGTAAAAATGAAAAAATAGCCACCAGGAGCAGTAGCTTGATAGTGTTAGCATCAAGCCCCAGCGATACCCTGGAGAAATAAATAAATAAATAAATAAATAATCTTCAGAAATGAAAAGCTGAAAAGGACAATTTTTCAAGGAAGTCAAACTTCAGTCAAGTATGTAGCTTTTTCAGAACAGAATCCAAACTATAACAATTCAAAGAACCCCTTTTTTAGGCCTAGACTGACAGGTTTGTAAAATGGATATGAGCAGCTAATTTTGCACGGATCCTTTCCCTCCCTTTTAGTGAAGCTCCTTAATGAAGCTTCCACACTAGCTGTGGTCTTCCACTTTCTTTTCTATAAAATATATTATATCTGCTTTTATTTTAATGAAAAAGAGAAAGAGATACAGAGAGAGACCAGAGTCCTGCTCAGCTCTGGATGATGGTGGTGCTGAGGACTGAAACTGGGACCTCAGAGTCTCAGGCATGAAAGGCTTTATGCAGAACCACTATGCTGTCTCTCTAGCTTGGTGTTTCATTGTCTAGCTGCTGAAAACCTAGAATTATTTGTAACATTGTTGTCTGACACTTGATATGATAAATAGATTTTGGTAATTAATCAAAGACCAAAAAAAAAAAACAAAAAAAACAGGGCTGGGTTGTAGTGGTGCATCTGGTTGAGCCCACATGTTATAATGTATAAGGACCTGGGTTCAAGCCCCCGGTCCCCACCTGCAGGGGGAAAGCTTCACAAGTAATGAGAAACAGCTATAGATGTCTCTGTTTTTCTCCCTATCTCCCCCTTTTCACCTGATTTCTGACTGTCTCTATCCAATAATAAATAAAGATAAAAAAGCACATTGAACCATGATACACTAACCATTGTTTTATTGTATGTACTCACAATTTTAAATTCATTGTTAAGTGATTACAACATATATATCTGATACAACCAGGACATCTATGCTGAGTACATTTCACCAAAGAATGATTTCAAAGAGCCATGCTTAACAGCTGGGTTTTATACCCTTTACAACTTAAAGGGGACTTGAGCATTTTCCTTTTCTAGTCAAACTCTGAACAACTGGACTGATGTGAGTAATGACTCATCTGTCATTAAAGCTTTTTTTTTTTTTTAACCTCAGCCACCAAGAGGAAGAAAGGTTCTAGAAACTGTCCTTTTTTTCCACTTGGCATGTGTGGGAATAGCAGACCCCCAGATAGAATGGCACTAAAATCATTTTTTTCCATATTTTGTTTTTCTATAAACAAACTTTATCTGTGGCCTTGTAGCAGAAGGTCAGTTCCAGGAAACACACAGCTAACGATGTCATTCCCCTTGAACTGCACATCATATAAAAGCAGAGTTTACATAAATATTTGAATTTGGAGAATTCAGCAAATTTAACTTTGGAGTCGGCTTTCCCTGGCTACTATCGATCTCTTTGTCTCACGTGGCTGTGTAGCGGGTGAAGCTTGTCATCTCTGCACCAGCTACATGGAGCTGGTTCCATGTAGCCCACACCAGCAGATTCTCATTTTCAGAGCTCAGTGTTGGCAGAATAGACCTCAAATGAGGGAAGTTCAGCTCCGGTCGCCCATCAGAGTAAAGCTGGTCTAAAAATAGCAGTAGAGCAACACCTAGTGCTAAATGCAGATATAGCAGAAAGATCCTTGGCTTATGAGGTGTTCAGGTTAAATTACAGTGGAGTGCTTCTTTTCTTATATATTTGAATCCCCAAATTACTCACCCCAAGTTTTTATCTGTCGACTGACTTTGTGTGAATTGTGAGAAAGAAATAGAAGTGTAGGGAAAGATAAAAACAGGCTGGGGTTATGGATGGAACAGTCAAGGCCCATGTCCAACAGAGAAGCAATTACTGAAGTCAGAACTCCCACCTTCTGCACCCCCATAAAGATCTTTAGTCCATACCTCCAGAGGAGGATAAAGAATATGGAAACAGGGAGTCGGGCTGTAGTGCAGCGGGTTAAGCGCAGGTGGCACAAAGCACAAGGACCGGCATAAGGATCCCGGTTCGAGCCCCGGCTCCCCACCTGCAGGGGAGTCGCTTCACAGGCGGTGAAGCAGGTCTGCAGGTGTCTATCTTTCTCTCCTCCTCTCTGTCTTCCCCTTCTCTCTCCATTTCTCTCTGTCCTATCCAACAACGACAACAACAATAATAACTACAACAATAAAACAACAAGGGCAACAAAAGGGAATAAATAAATAAAATAAATATTTAAAAAAAAAAAGAATATGGAAACATCCAATGGAGGGGAGGGGATACAGAACTCTGGTGGTGGGAATTGTATGGAATTGTACCTGTCTTATACCACAATCTTACCAATCATTATTAAATTGTTAACAAAAAAAATTTTTTTTAAAGAAAGAAATGGAAGTGTCTCTGTACTGAATTAAATGCACAGGGAAGTCCCAAGAAATGTCCTTTTTTCTATTATACCTCTTTAAAAATATATAAATAAAAAAATGGACAGGAGATTTGTATTGTTGAAAAGAGGGGGAAAAAAAGTGTGGACCTTATATGCAAAAGGATGATCACTGATCTGCTCACATGAGTCAACTCTTTGTGTCGCTAGAATGTCCTTGGCTCATCAGTTGTCCTGTCTCAAAAAAGATCACAGTATCACCTGTCTGGAAATACAGTGTAAGCAGGAGTTTACATACCAAAGTCTCACAGTAAAAAATTGTGATGTTGTGGTCCGGGAGGTGGCACAGTGGATAAAGCATTGGACTCTCAACCATGAGGTCCCTAGTTTGATTCCTGACAGCACATGTACCAGAATGATGTCTGGTTCTTTCTCTCCTATCTTTCTCATGAATAAATAAATAAATTCCTTTTTTTAAAAAAATGTGATGTCTATGTGCTTTTTTCTATCACTTAGGGGAATAGCTATTAGCTACAGAAAGTACTGTGATAAAGAAGTAGCCCAAACCTCGGCCAATGTGGAGATGCATAAAAACTACAGACCAAGTGTCAGATTGATTAAATCAGATGGTTTGTTGTAGATATGAGCTATTTGAAAAAGAATTAACATCTCTAGCATGTTAAAATGGGGGTAGGTCAGAGCTTTCTCTGGAAGAGGAAGTTCTAACTGGATTATCATATGATTAGTATGTGGCCTTGTGTCTTCCCCTATTGTACAGAGTCATGTGGCAGTATGTCATATGCTGGCATAGCAAAGACATCGGGGAGCTTTGGGGGAGCTCAGTCCCCTCTCCCACATGCCTACTCAGTGCATGTGTACTCACAGTGTTGTGTGACTGATGGGTGAGGTGGCTCTAAATATTTTCCTGGTGTTTCTGTGTGGGGTTTTGTGATAATGGGACAAGGAAACTTAAGCTCCCAAGACATTGCCTTTTAAATATTTATTTATTTGATAGAGACAGAGAGAAATCAAGAAGGGAGAGGGAGACAAACAGATGATAGACAGACAGATAGATAGATAGATAGATAGATAGATAGATAATAGATAGAGACCTTCAGCACTGCTTCATGGCTCATGAATCTTCCTCCCTGAAGATGGGACCAAGAGCTTGAACTCGGGTCCCTGTGCCTTATAATGTGCAGTCAACCAGGTCTACTACTGCCCACTCCCGAAGATTATGTATTTAAAAGGCCTGAGAAGTAGACTTTCATGGCAGAGTGGTCTGGATAGACAAATGATCATGATAAACAGTGAGCTCATAAATTGATTCCACCCATTTTATCAATACTTGAACACAAGCAATCAACACAGTTATCAAAATGTATCTACTATAGTGGTCTGGGAGGCAGCATAGTGGATAAAGTGTTGGACTCTCAAGCTTGAAAACTCAATTTCAATCCCAATATCACATGTGCCAGTGGAATGCTCTAGTTCTCACTCTCTTTCCTCCTCTCATAAATAAATAAATGAATCTTTCTTTTTAAGTAACTACTTAAAAAGGTACTTAAAAAGTGGGCCAGGCACTGTGGCCCTGGGATGTAGCCGTAGACAAAGCAACACCCTTGGTTTCATGGGACTTTTTTTTTTTAAATAAATTAATTTACTGATTTAGTGACACAGAGAGAAAGTGAGCAAGAAGAAGGCCACACAGGCCAGGCCTGTACCCTCCCCCTAAGCCCCTCCTCATCACTCTAGGGAGTGGGGAGTCCACAAATCAGGTGAGACTGGTAAAAAATGCAGTGGGGTGGGGGAGGGGGGGTAACAGATTAATTTAGTGAAGGAAGGAATGAGGTTGATAAGGGAAGGTCTGTCTGAGCAGTCCTTTGAGCAGAGACTGGAGGAAGGGAGAGATTCAATCAAGTTGCCTACTGTCCTCAGCTAACTTTGTGCTCCTGCATATGTTCAAGTTCCTGAGACATTCAAGCTGCTGATGTTTTACCAAGTGCCCAGAAAACAGGATGAATCAAATGATCCCTGATCAATTGGCAATGAGTATAGAGAGGTTCACCTACCTGCTCCTTCTGGCTCTGCCATCCTGGACCCTCGGTGAGGTCTCCATCCCCTGCTTCTCCCTCCCAGGTGTCCCAGCCTTTTCAAGACAAGGAAGAGTGATTCCATTTCATGTCCCTCTGGGTTCTTGCCCTCTTTGGCCTCCTGTCTGTTCACAAGGTTTAATTGTGTGTGTGTGTGTGGGGGGGGGGGATGGATTAATGGTTTACAGTAAATAAAGTCGTTGGTGCATGTGTAAAATTTCTCAGTTTTCTGCAAAACACTCTCACCCCAGCCTAGGTCCTCCTCCACCATCACGCACCAGGACCTGAAAGCCCCCCACCCTCAGAGTTCGTTATTTTGGTGCAATGCACCAAACCAAGCCCAAGTTCTGCTTTGTGTTTCCCCTTTTGTTCTTATTTCTCAACTTCTGTCCATGAGTGAATTTATTCCACATTCATCTTTCTCTTTCTGGTTTGTCTCATTTAACCTGATTCCTTCAAGGTCCATTCAAGACGACATGAAGGTGAATTCATCATTCTTTATAGCTAAGTAGTATTCCATTGTGTATAAGACCACAACTTTCCTTCCTTCCTTCCTTCCTTCCTTCCTTCCTTCCTTCCTTCCTTCCTTCCTTCCTTCTCTCTCTCTCTCTCTCTCTCTCTCTCTCTCTCTCTCTCTCTCTGTCTTTCTTTCTCCCTTATGCCTCCAGGGTTATCACTGGGGCTTGGTGCCTGCACTATAAATACACAGCTCTTGACAGCCACCCCCCACACTTTCACCCCTTGCCCCCTCTTTTTATTTGATAGGGAAGAGAGAAATTGAGAGGGGAGTGGGAGATAGAGAGGGAGAGACAAAGAAAGACACCTGTAGACCTGTTTCACTGCTCATGAAATACCCCCTTGCAAGTGGGGACTTTGCACTTAGTACTACGTGTGCTTAATCGGGTGTGTGCCACCACTCAGTCCCCTAGACCACAACTTGCTCAGCCACTCATCTGTTGTTGGACAGCTGGGTTGCCTCCAGGTTTTGGCTATTATGAATTGTGCTGCTATGAGCATATGTGTACATAGGAGGTTTAATTGTTTTATGATACAGCCACCAGAGAAGGGCTAAGCCCCAATGTATCCCTCAGGGCTGCTAACTCAGTGACAGGAGGCTGGCTCTGTTTACTGACTGAGTGGGAGAGGGGTTGGTGGGGAGGGGGCCAGGTCCTAGGGACTAGGCCCACCACAGCCTACCCAGAACTTTCCTTGTGACTATTGCTTAAGCCACATGAGAGCAAGCCAGCTGGCAGTTCCTGGCCCTGGGGGTGATAATAATCTTTGCTTTGTTTTGCTTGTTTAGTGTTTTGTTTGCTTAGACAGAGACAGAGTAGGCAGAGAGAAGGTGAAAGAGTGCACAACACCCAAGCTTCCTTCAGAGCAATGGGGGCAGGGCTGAAACCTGGGCCCTGCACAAGGCAGAGTAGTGCACTCTGCAGGCGAGCTATTGCAACAAACTGGGAGATAACATTCTGACTGACAAAAGGCTCCCTTGATAAAGGACAGGCTTGTCTTATGGATCCTCCCCGGACCTTGCCCTCACCATAAAACAGCAATGGTAGGAACAACTCAAGTCTCTGAAGAGAGGCTGGGTTATCCTGCTCTGCCACTCCCGGAAGACTGGTCCTGAAGTGAGTGCATCCTGTAAGGTTCCCAGCTGTGACCAGGATCCACCAGCTCAGACCAATAGGGACTCAGAGGTTACACAGGCTCTGGTGCTAAATATGAAAATATATTGGCCTTGGGTTGGGTGGATGGAGGTAAATAGTTCATTTTATTCACAGAATTTTTTTTTAAGAATGGGAGCTACTCACTGCCCTAATCCAACTTTCTGGCGCTGTTCTCTACTCTGACACCACTTTCTCAAACAATATTTTTATCCTACTTCATCCTAGCTAGCAAACTCAAGCAAAACTACCATAGTTGTATGCCCCTAGGAACATGCTTAAAATGGACTTCCTAGCTTTCTTCTATCCTAAGATCCCTAATTTCATCTGCTTTGTTCTACTTTTTGGTTCCTGTTCATTAACCATTTTGTCTCACTTTACGTCCTGCCACCTTTCAGACACCAAGTTGCAGATGCTCTACCATGATTCCATCCTGACTTCTCTGGGCAGACAACCTCACCAGTGTGTCCTGGAACCTCACCTCTCCAGACCTTTGGCGCACTAAGGAAAGAGAGAAACAGGCTGGGGATATGGATCAAACTACCAACAGCCATGTCCAGCAGAGAAGCAATTACAGAAGCCAGAACTCCTACCTTCTGCACCCCCAAAACAACCTTGATCCATACTCCCAGTGGGGAAGAAATGATAAGAGGATGAAGATAAGGAGGCTTGGAACTCTAGCTACGTCAGCACCCAGAGAGAAAGGAAGAAAAGGAGAGGGACATTTGGAAGCAGTAATAGTGTTAAGAGTGGCTTGGAGGGGAAGAGAGGACTGGACCTGGGAGAAAAAGGGACAATTATGTACAAATGTAGACAGACAGTTGTAGAGATGATGGTTGGCCCATGTCTGCAACCTTAGGGGAAATGTAGTGCTATGCAGTGCGAAGACTGGGGATTCAGAACCCTGGTGGTGGCAACGGTGTGGAATTATACCTCTATTGACATGAAATTTTGTAAATCAATATTAAATCACTAATAAAATTTTTAAAAATTAATAAAGGACAGGCATTTTGTGCCTGACTACTTTTGCTCCTTTGGGATATTTTAAATCATGGAATCTTAGCTATGAAAGGAGTTTGAGGGTCAGCAGACACACGTTACTATGCACAAGGTCCCAGGTCCAAGCCCCTAATCCCCACTTACAGGGAGAAAGCTTCACGAGTAGTGAAGCAGGTCTGCAAGTGTGCTCTCTCTCTCTCTCTCTTTTTCTTACCCTTCTCTCAGTTTTCTCTGTCTCTATCCAATAAATAAATACATGAATAAGTTTACAAAACTAAAGATTCTAGGAGGGACTGAGCAGTGGAGCACCTGGTAGAGTGCACATGTTATCATGCACAAGGACCACAAGGACTTAGGTTCAAGCTCCCAGTCCCGCCTGTAGGCAGGAAGCTTCACTCGTGGTGAAGCAGTGCTGCAGCCTCCTCTCTTTCTCTCTCTCCCTCCCTTTCCCTCTCTCTCTTTCTCTATCTCTCCCATAACCCCTTAATTTCTCTCTGTCCTATCAAATTAAAAAAAAAAGAGAATAAAAAAGAAAAAGCAAGGAGAGGCGAATACTTTGAGAGATTTTTCTCTTCTTCTGTTAGCACTCTCTGCCCTTTCCCTCCATGCATCTCCCTGTGTTACCCACAAACACTGTGGACTGTCTGAGCATCTGTCTCTCTCCTCGTGCTGGATTCACCCATGTGCAGCCCTGGTTTTGAGTCTCTCAGTAATATAAGAAGCTTCTTCTTCTAGCGTTTGCCCTTCTTCTGTAGCCAGTCAACAGCATCAGGTTGAAAGCTGTCAGGAGCTGCTTGTTAGCTGCAGGCCTGTTTCTTCTGTGCTCTCTCTGGCTCTCCTCTCCATCTCTTTCCCAGATACTCCCTCCTTAACTCTCTCTTCCTGTTGTCTCAGCATCACCCCCTCCCCTCGATGTCTAGGGCACAGTTCAGTCCAGCAGCTGTTCATCCAGAAAATCCCAGGGCCCATACTCTTAGGAGGTTCTGTCGCCGACTGCCCCTGTCCCTGCAAACACAGGAAGCTGAGGATCAAATCCAGGTGATCACGCAGCCCACACATGGGTAGATCAAAGACCTGGGTCAGGTCTGTGCCAGGGCAATGCCCAGCCCTCTGTGTGGGCCCAAATAGCCTGCAGGTGAGATGGCATGCATTGAATGACAGTTCCCAGCTCAGGGGAGAAAGCTTGAACTTTGCCTTCCTTAAATGCTGGGCCCTTAGTAGAACAGAAGATTCACTCCAAGTTGAAGTCAGGCGACCAGTGGAGACAGAGGGGGATGTGTGAGATGAGTGAGCCTTGGGGAGCTTTCTCCACCCAATGAGGAAATGAGAGTGTTTGACCTAAGTGTAAGAAAGCACAGGATTTGCATGCTTGAAGCCCCAGAGGGCTCAGTCTCTGGAACCACCCATAAATCACAGCTGAGTGCTGCTTTAGTTTCTCTTTTTCTCTCTCCCTCTCTGTTGGTATGCATGAGACCCCTTCTGTTTCATTTGGTTTAAATCCCCCCTGCTTAACACTATTCTATTTTCATAACCACTTCATTCTATTTACATAACCACTGTTAACAAGTACCACCTTCCCTCCAGGGCATTGGTGGTTCAGTGATAGGATTCTCGCCTGCTCTGCCCCCTCTTTGTCACACTCTGATTTTCACCAGTCACTTTTCTCTCCACCCTCTCTATGTCACATCCTGTTTCCACCTTACTTGGCAAGTATATATAAAGACAGCATTGTGAGTTTTACTGTACTGTACTTTGAGTTTAATTTAACTCGTCTTAGATTGTGCTGCGTCCTGCATGAATAAAGAGATACTGCCTACAGCTCAACCATGAGTCCCTGGTCGTCTGTTACCCACCCGTGAAGCCAGCCCGGCGAAAACAACATAACCCGTCGAAAACAACACCTCTCTCTGTCTCTCCCTCAGAAAAATGCATTAATTAACTTAGAAATAAAAGAATCAGAGTATTTGGAAATATTTTAAAAGGTGTATCCCCGTCTGCACAGGGGAAACTTCACATGTGGTGGAACAGGGCTGCAGCTCTCTCTGTCTCTCTCCCTCTCTCCCTCCCCCTCTCTTCTCAATTTCTCTGTTTCTACCTAAATAAATAAACAAATATAAAAGTATATATTTTTAAGAGAATACTTTAAAAGGGGGCAAGATGTTTTCCACACCTGGTTGAGTGCACACATTACCACGTGCAAGGACCTGATTCAAGTCCCCGGTCCCCACCTGCTTCACAAAAAGTAAAGGAGGTCTGCAGGTGTCTATCTTTCTCTCCCCCTCTCTGTCTTCCCCTCCTCTGTCAATTTCTCTCTGTCCTATTCAATAAAATGGGGGGAAATGACTACTAGAAGCAGTGGATTCATAGTGTAGGCACTGAGCCTCAATGATAACCTGGAGGCAAAAAAAAAAAAAAAGGAAAGAAAGAAAGAAAGAAAAAAGAAAAGAAGAAAGAAAGAAAGAAAAGAAATTATTATGATGGGGGGTGATGGCAACCAGGTAGAGTGTACACACTACCCAGGTTCAAGCCCCTGGTCCCCACTTGTAGGCAAGAAGCTCCATGAGCAGTGAAACAGTGCTGCAAGTCTCTCTCTCTGTCTTTGTCTCTCTGTCTCTCTTCTCTCTCATCCTCTATGAAAAATGGCTACTGAAAAACGATGATGTTGTGAAGGCACTAAGACCCTCTAATAGCCTTGGAAAAAGAGAAGGAAACGAAAAGGAAAGAGAGAGAGAGAGAGAAGAGAAGAAGAAATGGTGTGGTAAAATTTCTGTGTGAAGTAAAGGCCTGGACTAGGGGTATAGATTAACCTACCAATGTACATGTCCAGTGGAGAAGTAAATACAGAAGCCAAAACTCCTTCTATCTGCACCATAAAAATAATTTTGGTCCATATTCCCAGAGGGTTAAGCAATAGGGGAAGATGGCCAGAGGACTCTGAACCTCAATTCCACCAGGACCTGAAGCATTTGTCACCAGACATCTTGTTTTTATTCCATCACTGAAAAGGAAGCAAATTTGGGAAACACCGGAGGAAGCCAGATACTGTTTCTCTTATCTGAGAGTGAAGAGGGAAAAAGGAAAAAGACACTGGGAATAGTAATAGGTGTAGGTATGACTTAGAAAGGAAATGAAGCCATGGCCAGACCATAGGAAAAACTGGTAAATATATATAGTTATAAATACAGTCAACTGGGGAGTCGGATGGTAGCGCAGCGGGTTAAATGCAGGTGGAACAAAGTGCAAGGATTGGCATAATCCCGGTTCGAGCCCCCAGCTCCCCACCTGCAGGGGGAGGGGGTCGCTTCACAGGCGGTGAAGCAGGTCTACAGATGTCTACCTTTCTCTCCCCCTCTCTTTCTCTCCCTCCTCTCTCCATTTCTCTTTGTCCTATCCAACAATGACAACAATAAAACAACAAGGGCAACAAAAGGTAAGAAAGAAAGAAAGAAAGAAAGAAAGAAAGAAAGAAAGAAAGAAAGAAAGATATATATATATATTCAACTGATATCAGTGACCTTGGGAGAACTACTGCCATTTCCAATGGAAAGAATGGGGACACAGAACTCTGGTGGTGGGAATGGTGTGGAATGATACCCCTGTTATCTTCTAATCTTGTAAATCAATATTAAATCACTAATAAAATAAATAGAGTAAAAGCCTGGGTGGGAAGACACACAGAAAGAAACCCTCTGTCCCATCCCGTCATTTCTGTGTTAGAATAACTGAGAACAGCTCCGCTAGTCAGGATCAGCTGATCTATGTGCCGAACGCAGTCAGGGCTAGACTACTTGTGGAGAGCCCCACTCCCACCCCAAGTTTTTTTTAAATGTCTTTGTTTGCCAACTTTGTACTGTTTAACATAAGTATTTCAACAGCCTTTGTTTCCCAGACATGCAAACAGGAGAGAATGGTCTGACCCAGGGTATATTGACATGCCTCAGAGCTAGGACCTTGAGATAAGAAGGAAAGGAAAAAGCCAAAACAGCTCAAACCAAAAACTGGCACAAACAAGCCTTTCCTCAGCTGCGATCCTGTCTCTTTCCTCTGCCTGAGCCTTAGCGCACCCTCACCACAGTGGACCCCCCAGAGCTCTGATGTGAGCAGCTCCCCAGCCCCCCAGGCCCCCAGGCCCCCAGTGGGAGGTCTGATGGACCCACTGATTAGTTCAGTAGACCTGCCACTGGTGTCTGCTTTAACCAGATCGTATGCAGGTTTTGTCCATGTCTCATACATCCTAGAGCATGAACAAAACTTATAAGGACTCTACATTTGTGGTGTTAAAAAGAAGTCATGAAAGGATGGGGGAAAACAGCACAATAGTTTTGCAGAAGACTCTTTTGCATGAGGCTTTGAGGATCCAGGTTCAGTCCCCAGCAC